>NW_019524945.1:349665-350513 GCF_002814215.2 Seriola lalandi dorsalis
TGATAACACACAGTAGGGCTGTCTCTTTTTATTCAAAATGTGAACATTCGTTGGAACGTGGAGTGAAAAGTTCCTATTGGAGCTGTTGGAAATGTAGGCTGCAGTCTCTATCAGCACATCGGACCATTAGAAGTAGTTTGCCTTGTGATCCAGCAGAGGGCGCTCTATCAGCTTGACCTATTGCATGCCCTGTTGACCTATCAGTAAACGAAGGCAATGATGATGCAGTGTTGTTTTGTTACGAAAACGAAGGGAGTGACAAGAAGACCGTCCTGAACGGACAATCACGACACATCAACATCTGAGAAGTTTCAACTGTACGATCATGTGGAGGACGTGTGGAGCTGTGTTACATTATACAGGTGTTTCTGTTATTTACCTACATCCATTGATATGAATAGGGTGGACAAAATAATAGAAACACCTGGACGCCACCATGAGTGTCTTTACCGATAATCAGTATCGGCTGTGAAAAAAAGAAATCGGTCAATCCCTAAAACATACCTCTGACACGTAGAGACAAAGTTTGATTTGGCGAGATCGAGAGGCCGCCCCGCCCCGTAGCGCTCATAGAACTTCCTGAAAGGCAGAGAGAATTGTGGGTGAGTGGAGCCGATAAAAACATCTCACAACAACAGTCCAGATGAGCTCAAGTAAAAATGCCAAACTACATTTACATTTAGTAAACACAACTTTACTGTCAGTGCAATAAAAAGTAAAAGGCCAATAAAAACTTCCTGTTCAACAAGCAACAAACAGAAAAGAGATAGTTTCATCTATTTTGTGTCCAGGTGTCTTTACACAACAACACGGCGCTGGTTAAGATAACAGTGAAAAGATAAAGGAAA
>NW_019524945.1:350808-351254 GCF_002814215.2 Seriola lalandi dorsalis
ACTCCTTCTCATCCAAATCCACTGACTGGATCTTGCTGCCTCATCTGACATGTCCTTTACAATTTTCCTCACACTCTGTCCACTTGCTCCTAACTCCCTTACCAAAGAGACAACAGACCTTGCTACAAATCCTCTACATCCTACTTCCACTGGACAAATCCTAACTTTCCATCCTCGCTGCTCTGCTTCTGCCCCTAACTTTGCATACCTGAGCTTTTTCCTTTCATATGCTTCCTCAACTACGGCCTCCCACGGAACAGTCAGCTCTATGAAATATACTTTCATTCTACTCCTAGACCACAAGACTATATCAGGCCTTAGCTTTGTAATGGCTATTTCCTGGGGAACAAGAAGCTTTCCTCCTAAATCTACCTGCATTTCCCAATCACAAGCACCTTCTAAGCTGCCTTGCCTTCTTGTTGTCTTACCAACTTTCTCTCCCTCTT
>NW_019524945.1:351279-352521 GCF_002814215.2 Seriola lalandi dorsalis
GACTAAGCTGCAGTAACGGTTGTGAGCAGTGGACTTACGCTCTCACTTCATCCTCTCTGTAGAAGATCTCAGGCACCGTCTCCTGTTTCTTGGTGCTGGGTCTGAAGTGTGGCTTCACGTGGAGCGGGTCCCTCTTCGGTGGAAAAGCCTGGTACACATCATACCAGACGGGTTTCTCTGACGGCTTTATGACTCCGGAGCGCATCAGGTCTCGAACCCTGGCGATCAAGGTCATCACACAAATGATTTGACATGGCAGAGGTGAACACACAGATAAATAATTAATTTCTAAATTCAAATGGAGGTGGTTTTTATACAGCTGACTAACATTTGGGTCTCAAGAACATAAAACTAAAAATTTATACTATTTTTCTCTCTGTATCTTACAACTGAATAAGTGTCATATAATCAGTATAAACACACTGCAGCACGGTGATTGGTTTAACTGAGTCTCACTCTCATTAGTCTGAGTTTAGGACCAAACATGTCTGACACGTTTTCTACATGTAAAACAAACACACGTCCGTCGTGTTCACACGCCTGTGTCATCACTGTTGGAAATATTATCATTAGTATAAATGAACATCAGTTCATCTTAGCTGTGTTTCATTTGTTACTGCGTGTCTTTATTTACAGCCAGTGTTGCCTGAAAAGCAACCGGACGTCACGTCAGCGTGCTAACACAGCGGAACGCAAGCTAATGATGCTAATGGTAGCATCACAGCTAACACAGCGGAACGCAAGCTAATGATGCTAATGGTAGCATCACAGCTAATGCAGGGACTATGTGTTTTATTCGCCGATTTCTGACTCAAGACACGGCCTTGTGTGTTCGAGTAACCGGCTCGTGTGTTGTGGGAAACAGCACCGTGTGTACGTTTGACCCACGGTTAATGCGGCGTCCTTACAGGTCGCCCTAACACCGTCATGTTGCTATCCGCTGTTAGCTGCCGAGAGACCGGACGATCGCGAGCACTAACACCGTGAAATGCTGCTGTCTTACCGGGTGAATACGGTTCCAAACTTCTCTAGTCTGCTCCCCGCCATTTGACTTTTCTCATCGACAGCCGGAGGTCAGCGCCGCACTGAGACAGGACTGTGTCCTCTAGCTAATACTAGTCAGACACATCCGGCAGGATTTTCAGAATAAAAGCGTGAACCTGCTCGCTGTTTACATTAACAGGAAGACAAAACAGCTGTGTGTGAATTAAAGTTTATATCATTTATTTTTATAAAAGAAAA
>NW_019524945.1:352699-353035 GCF_002814215.2 Seriola lalandi dorsalis
GAATCTGCAGATGATGAACCGGGCCTGGACTGTGGAGAATTTTGGGGGGGGCAGTGGTGGTGTGGTCAGCTCCAAACTGGATCTCTTAGGATTTTCAGCCAAATCAATGACATTCTTCATGGTCTTTAGGAGATCAGGCACATCTATACACAGAAGATGACAAAAAAAAAAACAGTACATCATTCTTTAGTACAATATAAAGTATGGCTCAAGTGTTTTGGTTGTCTAATTGTTAAATAAGTGATTAGAAGTGATACCTTGGACAAGCAACTCCCTCAAATTAGCATTCTCTTCTTTCAGATCTTGGATCTCCTGCTTTAATTCAGCCACTGTCTT
>NW_019524945.1:353085-380896 GCF_002814215.2 Seriola lalandi dorsalis
GTGTGTGTGTGAGTGAGTGAGTGTGTTTCTGAGTGAGTGAGTGAGTGAGTGAGTGTGTTTCTGAGTGAGTGTGTTTCTGAGTGAGTGAGTGAGTCAATGTGAGTGAGTGAGTGTGTATGTGTTTGCGAGTGTGTGTGTTTGTGAGTGAGTGTGTTTGTGAGTGAGTGTGAGTGAATGAGTGTGTTTATGAGGGAGTGTGTATGTGTGTGTGTGTGTGAGTGTGTTGAGTGTGAGTGATTGAATGGGGTGGAGATTTCTTATTTGTACAAGAACTTTGCTCGTCTGTCTTCCTGAGTGGCAAATTTCTCAATAACCCTGGTGTTGAAATCAGGAATGACCCATGTCAGTTTTTTCTCTATGGAGAGCATAGCCAGAGCGTTGAGCCGATCTTGTGCCATGGTGTTTCTTAGGAAAGTTTTTATCCTTTTTAAAGTGGAGAAGCACCTCTCCGATTCTGATGTTGTCATTGGTGTGGTGATGAGGATGTTTAGAAGACTCACAGTTTCGGTGAATCTGTCTTGAAGGTTATTTTCCATCAAAACCTGATAGAGAGCCAGTGCACCACTGCCACTCTGGAACTCCTCGTTCTCATAGATCAGGGACAGTTCTGTTTTAAGTCTGGCCTTGTCCAAGGAGGGATAGGCTTCCACCGTGGTTTCCAGTGCTGCATCTGGGAACTTTCTGCTGTGTTGTTGGAACAAGTCTCCTTGCAACAGAGTGGCGCTGATGAGGTGCTTGGTGGATGAAAACCTCTCCTTGGCATGGCTCATAATGGTGTCACATACCTATGCAATGATATATAATTTCAAAAAAGGGAAAGAATTAGGTCTTCACATGTCTCACTATAATCAATATTCTGAAGAGCTAGCCTATATTGTGTAATAAACCAATATGGCTTACTGCAATTATTCATATCATAATATCACAATATACATTTCAGTCTGGACCACTATATCAAATGGCCAGCATCTTCATTAGATTTTATTTGATGATCTGATTCAAATCAGACTACGAAGCAAGTGCTTACCTCCAGTGCCAAATGGTGTTGCGTGTCTTCTCCCAATGTTCTCCGTTTCTTTGTGGGTGGCTCCTGAACAGGTCCCCTGTACTCCTCATCCTCAACCAGGTTAGGAACAGCCTCCCTGATCCAATACAGACGTTTCATGAGTAAGAGTTCTGAAAACTGGCTCGGGATATATTAACCAAACCCAAGGTTGTTATAATTACTGGCAATTATATTTCATCTAAATTTTACAGATAAATTCATTGTTTGAATAGGATGACATAAACATTTAAGGCTACACAGAATCTATGCAGAGATAATTAACATTTAGGCTAGGCTATGTATATATCATCATTATAATATATATATTAATGCATTTAGCATACCTGATAGCCTGCACGTGGTTGATGAATGTCTGGGTGATTCCTGCGATGTAGACAGAATCGATGTTTCTCTTCTGCAGCTGGTTATATAGCATGTCTACATGTGGCATGATCTTGTGAAACAAGGATAGGAAAAAACAGAAAGCTTCATCTTCCAGCATTCTCACATAGCCACCAGCCTCTCTCTTCGTAGGGCCATCAAATGCTTCTCTGTTCCGGATGGTCTGAAAACACTTCACCAGATTATCCTTGTGCTCATACACTGTGTTGACAGCACGATTGTTGAAGTTCCAATGTGTTGACGATGCACTTGGAAGTCGGTGCACCACCACCTCATCAAGCACTGCAGTTCTCTTGCTGGACTTTGTGAAAAAAGAAACAAATCCCCCCATGTCAGCAAAAAAGTGACTGATCTGAGGGATGTGGGAGGTTGCTTGTAGCATCACCAGGTTTAACTGATGGGCATAACAGTGAACGTAGTGAGCGTTTGCATAGATGTCCTGTACCTTACGCTGCACTCCTCCAGTGGCACCCCTCATTACCGCGGCTCCATCATAGGCCTGGGCGATCAACTTTTTTTCTTGTCCCTTGGGAAGGATGGTGTGCAGCCTCTCCAATAAGGCGCTGGCTATTGCAAAAACACTCTTGTATATTGTTGCGTTTGTCGATGTATCTTAGTACCAGGACTAACTGACAGTGTGTGGAAATATCGGTAGTTCCATCAGCTTGGATAGCGATAAAGTCCGCTGTCTTAACTTCACCCACAATCCGTTCTCTCAGAACTGCCAGCATACAGTCCAGGAGCTCGTTCTGAACTGTCCACGAAGTGCCTTTAAATACGTTCGCATTTTCAAGGTGCTCCCTCAAGTCCTGATCAATGGATGCCATTAAGTCGACGAGACCCCTGAAAATCCCGGGATTGTCTGAGGAATCACTTTCATCATGTCCCCGCGTTGCTAGTTCAAAAGCACCACAAAACGTAACACAATTGATGATCTTAGATAAAATATGACGGTTTTTATCTACCTCTTCATTGTGCCTTCTTATAGAAATACGGTGCCCATCGTCTAGCTGCACTGCTATGCTAATTTTTCCGAGCACAGCTAGCTTTACACAGTTTTCTATGTGAACTTTTGATCTCTCATGCTTATTGGTGCGTTCGGAGAGGTGTTTTAAGTCAGTTAGTCTAGACTGTGTCCACGTCAAATCACACTTGTCACTTTCGAAAAGGATGCAGGGGAAACAAAAAAGTGCATTGGCTGTTCCACACCCTGTTAGCCACGGCTTACGCTGGAACCAACTCCTGCTAAATGTCCGGTTATATGCTTTACCTTTCTCCTTGGTTGGCTGGTTGATGCTAATTTCGGGCTTGTCGGGTCCCAGCTCCTTAACACAAATTTTTTCCTCCATAGTAGTGACGTAAACCAATAAACTGTAAACCATTAAACCATTAAACCAATAAATGAAATAAAAAATTCTCCCTAATTACGGGCCTAAGGGAGGAGTCAATGTCGGGAGTGCACAAGGGTGCCATACTATTACTACTGAGAGGCTACTTCCTGAAAGGGCAACAGGCCTGGATGGTGTGTGTGTCTGAGGCTGTTAACCCATACGGAAAAGAAATAGAAGAAACTTATAAAAAAATGTATAACTTTCCATCGCCTTCCGTTTATGTTTCATGTATTGTATGTTTCATGTATAATATATGATTTACTCTTGAAAGTGGCCACTTTTGCTATATTTTCATACAAGATAATAAAAAGAATTATATAACAATCATGTGAAAACTATATATGTAGAAAATAAGGAAAGCACATGTCAACATATGTTTTCCATACACGCTTCATATAATTTTTGCAGTTTTTTGTACTATGTCTGTTTAAAGACATATACTTTACATATATGAATAAATTCCACTATATGTATGTTTTCTGTATGAAAAGTGAATATTTGTTGCAGGTGAATTATGCTGTCTTTATATGTTTTATATAAGTTTATTAAATGGCATATAATAAAAATCTGTATAAAAAGATATAGGAATATAATATATGTATGTTATAGGAATGTAATGCCACAGTAAACTATGTTTTCTTTATGTTTTTTGTATAAGAATTCTTAAATGTCAGCCTATGAAATTTGCAATATGATTATAAAAATTACATACTTTTTTATGAATGATTTCATACAACTTCATATACTTTTCCATCATAAGAAACACGTGACTTACATATGAAAGTGACAAAACCTAATTTTTCCCTTTACTACTGCAATACTACTTTCTACCATCCCAGCTACATAACTGCAGTCTGTCTATAAATCAATATCTGTAATGCTGAAAAAATGGCTGTTAGGCAAACTTTTAATTTGATGGACTTTATTTGCAGTGAATTGATATTAAAATGAACATCAACATGGACAAAACGAGGGAGGGATAAAAACCTGCCCACTTAAAACAATTTCCCTCTAACAGGTAAAACCTGGCTACAAATGTGACACTGTAACAGTAACAGTTACGACCAGGTGGATCATGTTTGTGGTGTGGTAAACAGTGTTTTAAGGGGGTTGTTGTAACAGAAACAATTTTACTTTTGGAACGGAGCTCTGTGATCTTGGCATTGATTGTGCTGCCAATGCTGGAGGGCTGGGTCCCAGGCCACCTCTCAAGCGTTGCACCTATACATGAACACAATAGAGGAAAATGGAAATGAATAACAGTACAATTATTAATCTGAAAGTAACCCAAAAAAGCATCATTACATAATATAATGTCTAATGGTGCTAGCTTTATTGCACTGTATTGGATATGCATAGAGAAGTTAACTAAAAGGAAATACATCACAATGTATAACCTTCGATGAAGAGATGCCTCTATCAAATGCAAGATTATATGTCAGACTAAAATATACTTATTTTCCTAAATATGTTCATTTACTTATTTGCTGTTGGACAAAAAATAATTCAGAGGCACTTGAAACAGGAGAGAACGAGGTAGCTTACAATAGCATGTCATGAGTAGACCAATATTACACCTGCATATATAATACAGTATAAGCAAGGGAAGATCAGATAGTATTCTATGAATTAGGTTCTTCCATTTGGCAAAGGCATTGTTTCATTAACACTTATACAATGTAGAAATGTTGGGTAGCTACTGTACGTATTCCATGTGTCTCATAGAATTTAACACAACTGACACTTAAGTCTGACACTGTAGAATGCTTGTATGGTGTATGAAATCAGTAAAAAAAAACAAAAAAAAAACAGCATGGACTATTGCCAAAACACATACCATAAAAAGTTGAAAACTTACTGTAGATGGCATCCAGTTTAGTTTTGTCCAGAGGTAGACGAGCATCTCCTCTGCCTCGTTTCCCCCCGCGAAGATTGCTCACCAGCAGTATCTCCATTGGGAAGACTGCTGTGAGAAGATGCCTCACAAATACTGTAGCCGAATTTGCATTAACTGCATAGGCCCACGCCAATTTCTCTACCATGACTCCAGTCCCAGGATGGATCTCCACCTGTTTAAACAAGAAGACATTGTTAGTATTAAGGGTTTAAATATAATTTGCTCACCCCTAGAGACTTAAGACATCAAAACAAAAATTAGATCTTCCATACTCATACATGTACATCTGAGAGGCAGTAGATCCAATTTATGCACTGGATTTATTTATTCTTTAAAAATCAATTACCTTGGACGACTGGCAGTCCCTTATAACAGTCTCTGATGTGGAGCTGGATGCTGAAGATCTGGGGAGGGACAGCAGTGAATCTGCAGATGATAAACCGGGCCTGGACTGTGGAGAATTTTGGGGGGGCAGTGGTGGTGTGGTCAGCTCCAAACTGGATCTCTTAGGATTTTCAGCCAAATCAATGACATTCTTCATGGTCTTTAGGAGATCAAGCACATCTATACACAGAAGATGACAAACAAAAACAGTACATCATTCTTTAGTACAATATAAAGTATGGCTCAAGTGTTTTGGTTGTCTAACTGTTAAATAAGTGATTAGAAGTGATACCTTGGTCAAGCAACTCCCTCAAATTAGCATTCTCTTCTTTCAGATCTTGGATCTCCTGCTTTAATTCAGCCACTGTCTTTGACAGATTTTTATCACGATGAATGACTGAAGGTGGTGAATCGCTGTACATTGCAAGGAATTCCTCTGCAGGGTCTTTCCTTGTGAGAGCCTTTGACTTCTGGGTATAGAGAGAGAGAAAGAGAGAGAAAGAGAGAGAGAGAGATTCTATTTATATGAAACAACCGAAAAATATGGTAACCTCAAAATAGTTAAAAGCAAATAGATGTCACCTTGACTTGCAATGGCTGAGTCAGAATCTGAGTCTCATCTGGATCTGAGACATCTGAATCATCCTGATATTTTTGAGGGCGGACTGATACCCTCTTGGTCAGCTCTGCAGGTTCATTTTCCTTCAGCAGTGCATTAAGTTTACGGGTTGCCTCATAACGAGTAGCTAGAGAACAAAAGAAGAAAGAATACAAACAAACAGATTTAATGACAAACTGCTTAATACTCAAGAGCAGTTTTTGTATCACCATATTATGTTATGACATTATCAGTATCATAGTATGTGTTGTGTAGAGCTGTGGTTCACACAGTGGGCTTTGCAAAAAATGCTAATAATTAATATTTTACTACATGTATTTCAAATCCATATAAAACTTGTTTAATAAACTTTATGTACTAAAACAGCTATAAGAAAAATCTATCAGACAGGGGTTTGTGTTCCAATTTGTGTCAGGTTATGGGTACTTAAAAGTAGGGAACCACTGCTATAGACATTAACATTATGAGATTACTGTGGTATAGTGTCGTTCATGCATTCACTTAGAGAGGAGGGAAGTTGTGTAGATAAGCATTTTGTAGAGCAGTAACTTACACATGATAAAATGATGACAAAACTGTTGTAAATAATAGTGTAACGTTTTAAATCAAGAGTTGGCTTATTTAAATAGGGCCCATTTGAAATGATCTTCCCACCAATAATACTGTAATTTATCATCATGTATCCTGCAAA
Organism: Seriola lalandi dorsalis; assembly: GCF_002814215.2. Taxonomy (NCBI): domain Eukaryota; kingdom Metazoa; phylum Chordata; class Actinopteri; order Carangiformes; family Carangidae; genus Seriola; species Seriola lalandi. The sequence goes on from NW_019524945.1 coordinate 359,515, forward strand.
ACATTTGTTGGAAAGCATTTACCCACCTGGCAAGGAAAGTAAGCACACAAATTCAGACAGGTAAAACAGAACATTAACTTACCACTGACAAAAATAACAGTGGCCCGGTAGTGGGGCCACCCTCCACGCTGTTTCTTCCCATGGCGCCATTCGATGACGGCTGAGTAGGTGGAAATGGGATTCCCATGTTGGTCCATCTTGGAATCATCATACCGGTGTATATTGTTAGTCTTTACTTCACTGAGCTTCCCAGAATCCTCCCCTTCACTCCACTGCACCACTGCAAATTTCCTGTCCTTGTGTTCTGAAGTGAAAAATAAAAAATCTATTATTTCTTAGACGAACAATATGACCAATAGACATACATTTAAAAAAAAAAAAAAAACAATTTTACAGGCTATCTGTTAAAAACAAAAAACTGAGAACAAACACATTTCTCACTTTTTTAAATGTGTGTTACCTTTTAGCATCAAGCCAACTATCACTTTTAGCAATGCTACATAAACCGAAAATCCGATGTAAGCGATGTAACCTTCAAATACGTTATTTTACTTATCAGTAACGGGAGGTTAATTTGTCTCCATTGTATCCGAATGGCCTCTGATATGCAGAGAGGACTAACAGAAGGGCAAAGCATCATCTCGATTCTCTCCTTTGCATTGAGACACAACACAACAGGTGTATTAATGGAAGACCTGCTGAAACTGCTCAAATTGCATTTTGCTCGGACTAGTGCAGTTCCAACAAGCAAGTATTTTAAAACCATTAGCTGATATTACACATCAGTTCGAACGACAGGTCATTGCACAGGTCAGATGTTGGTCCCTGCTTCGGCCTTCCGGCCTGTCGCACCTCCTCCGGTGCCAGTGCGGGCAGCTGCAGGGTCATCAGCTGGAGGCCGCCGTTCACGGATGTTTCGCCCCCTATGCCAGTACATCTCCCGGCGGGGGGGCAGTGGCGTAGCCCCTGCTTCCCACCTCTACAGGATGTACCCCATTACTGTGGAGTTTGTACTAAGTACATTGGTTCTTCACAATCTCTGGAAGAAACACTCAAATGTGTGTCATGTTCCTCATTCACAACAGTGAAAGCCAGTTTACAGGAAGGACATTTCTTTATTAGCATACCATTAAAGGATCAGCTGAAAGATATTCTTGAGCACCAGGATATGCAGGATCTATGTTTCTGTGCTGATGCCCATACAAAGCATGTAATAAAGGACATATGTGATGGCACCTTATATCAGACCTTGAAAAATAACAGTAAAGAGGATTTTCTGTCCCTCACATTCAATCGTGATGGTGTAACACTGATAGAGGGCATAAGCATTCTGTTGGGGTCTGAATTAAATGCTGAGCTGATAAATCATGCGCATGACACATTAGTGTACTTTGTTGGAGGTGTGTAGTCACTGTATGGGAAAGAGCACATGACATTTAATGTTCATTCACTACTGCGTTTAAGCAAAAGCGTTGTACACTGGGGTCCTCTGTGGGCTCACTCAACCTTCATGTTTGAAGATTTCAACAGGTACCTCCTGAAACAAGTAAAAAGTAGTCAAGCTGTTCCACAACAAATATGCAAACAAGTGGCATTATCCCGTGCTTTCCCCCGTTTAGCAAAGCAATTCTTGACAAATGCACCAGCAGAAGTTAAAGATTTCTGCAATGAAATGAGACAGGGAAACCAGCATGCCAAGAAGTATAAAAAGTTTACTGAGGTGACTGCCCTTGGTCCACCAAATGTGAGATTAATATCTCTTGGTGACCAAGCTGCTCTCCACACAGTGAGATAAGTTCCCACAAACTCTGTGGTGAGTTACTATAAGAGAATTGCTGTAAATGGTGTTGTTGTTCATGGTCATACCTACGGCAAAACAAAACAGAGAAACAACTCTGTTGTGCTTTTGAAGGATGGAAATATTTTCACAGTCTCACACTTTATTGACATGGGTGATCAATGTTTATATGCCATAGGAAAATATGGCAATTGTACAGAGCAGAAGTTGGCCAGAGGTTCTCTAATCAGAACTCAACTGAGCTACATGTCAACTGTCCACTTTCCCACAGGCTTCCACAAAGCCATAAATACCACTCTGATAGTTAGACCATGTATGTACATACAGTGTCCACAGTCCACCTCAATTGTTTGTCAACTAAATGTGAAGATGGAGTTATTGATTTTGGGTTTCTCAGCAGAAAATGAAACATTTGTCCAAACAATTACTACTGTACTGTACTGATCTAATGTAATTTGCTGATCTTGTGCAAAATTAAAAATATTTCTACAAGAAGAATGGAATGAATATTATTTGATATAATTGCTCATAAAATGTTAAACAATGTTAGCAAAAAAGAACAAAAAAAAAACAGTCCATTGTCATTATAAGTTGAAAACCTGCTTTTAGTCAATCATGCGTTTCCCTGTAATTTCATTGTCAAATCATGTTGTTTATGTAAATGTCTCACATTTGTGGCAACACAAGTAAAATTTGTAAGTATTTTCTATAATATTTGCAACAGTTTAGTTTCATTGATGGTTGCCCAACTTATATAGGTTTGATATTACATTTTCCTACTAAGGATATTGTATGCAACATCACTGTCATATATTGTTCTGATAAATACCCAAATCATACAAGTTTCATTTTGTTCAAATTTACTAAGGATCTTATATCTGGTTTCACTGTTGTATGCTTTACATACAAGTTTCAGACAAAGGAGATACAAATTTGATAAGATTTATCTATATCTTTTCCATATGGGATAGGAATGTGCAGCCCAGCTGGCTGAGCCTCTCCAGAGGATCTTTAACTTAAGTCAACAAACAGGGAGGTCAGTCAGTGGTGGCCAGTGTACAATTTTATGCTGCAGTCAGCTGGGGCAGCAGCATGTGCAACATGAACACAAAGAGACTGGAAAAGCTGGTCAAAAAGGCTGGGTCTGTGCTTGGCAGGAGTCTGGACTCACTCAGGACTGTTGTGGAGAGATGCATGCATTGTAAGATGGAGGCCATCTTAAACAATACCAACCATCCTCTCCACAACATTCTGGCAGGCCAGAGAAGCAGCCACAGAAGCAAGCATCTCATCGCATTGCATTGCAGTTATATAATTCTGAGTGTTACTGACCTTGTCTGTGCTACCAGCTGTTGAGGAGTTAAATTCTGCATTTTAACACTGCACTGTCTCTGCTCTTCTTTGTTCATAGTAATTTTTACCACTAATCAACTGCAGACTAAACAATCTACTTCATGTTTATACCAGTTTGCACATGCCCAGAGTACGTGATTGCTAAGGTATGTGTGCGTTTTCAGGTGTGATAGTCTGGATAGAGAAAAAACACTCATCTGGACAGACATCATTTTTGTTTGAAAATGCTGTTTTAAAATGAAAACATTAGGGTGGACGTTGTCTGATACTGAAGCAGCTATTGGGATATTCAGCCATCATTAATTTCAGTATTTACACCAGTGCTTCATTTAACATATGTCTAAATGTCTTTGGTAAAATGGACCTATTATCAACACACATTTGTCTTAAACACTGGCACCCAACAGTGGTTCTGGCTTGTAACCCCTTAAAATGAAACCAATTTTTTTATGAACCTTCAGCAACAGTTCTGCATAGATGCTAAAATAATTTTAATTAATTTCCCTTTATCAATCTACACTCAGTGCCCCCATAATGACAAATACAATTTTCCAAATTTATTAAAAAGGAAAAACCGAAATAATAAATTTGCAACAATTTCTAAAATTCTGATTTTGTTACAAAAACCAGAGGAACAACTGAAACTCATTTTTTTCTGGTTTACTACCCTTTTAATCATCTCACCACACCTCAGATTGATCTTTTTGGTCATAGTTTCTAAAGAAGAAATTGTCCCTTTGAAAACTGTCAGTATGCAGCATGAAGAAAATGTTTTTTTTTTTTTTAATAATTTGGGTGACATTAGCCTTTAATACAGTGATAAAAATGATTCAATTATATGACATTTACTGGGACTTACTGCTTAGTAAATAGGCTACTTTACTTTCAGGTACAATGGGCTTCATGCAAGAACCTGTTGTATGGATACATTCATTTTTTTTTTTTTGGCTTTTTATGCCTTCATGATAGCACAGTAGAGAGAGAGATAGGAAATGGGGAGGCAGAGAGATGGGGAATGACATGCAGTAAAGGGCTATCCGATGCAGGATTCAAACCGGGGCTGACTGCAGCGAGGACTGTAGCTTTTACATATGGGGCGCCTGCTCAACCCACTACACCACTCGATGCCCCTGTATGGATACATTCTTAAACAGTACATACAAACAATTTAAGAGAATTTATGGTATTCATCAATTTTCTCATACTTACAGTTTTCTCTTATGTATAAACAAAATTCATGATTGATCCCGACCTGTCGTACAAGTTATGAACAGAGACTGCCCTTAACAGGGCAAAAATGCACTCCTTTGAATTAATTCTAGTTGCTAAATCAGAATGAATTTTGAGTTAAATATGATAGGAAATTGATTTGATAGTATCTAAAACAAATTTAAAGCAATTTCACCATATCATCGTCAATTTACTGACAAGATTTTAGTATTTTCAATGGCATATTTTGGCACATGAATTTCAAAATGTGTTTTTTTTTTATATCAGTTTGAGTAGTCTAAATATCAAAGTTTCTATTTTCACTAATTTGAAAGCCAAGGAAAATGTGACGTCACCCTCCTTAGGGTAGTGGTGATTGTGGTGAATGATTGGCCACGCCTCTGTGCGCGAGAATTCAGGCAGTAAAGTGAACGTCGGGTGGTGGAGTGTGATTGAAGCTACTGAGGAGAAACTACAGCAGGGGGAAACACAGTCTGCCAGTCTTATTTGCACAATTTTGACAGGCTATTTCCTCTAAAATGGCGTATCACAGTCCTTACAGAGCTCCACCGCAGATCAGCGCTCCCCCGGATCAAGGTTTTCTGTGGAATATCTTTCAGAGGTGAGTTGGAGCAGGCGGTTTGTTTCGCTGCTCTCAGCCTGTCTGCTTTGCAGACTGCTGCCGCTGGTAGCACGGAAGAGACGAAGGGAGTGGGGCTGAGTGGTGGTGTTTCATTGACTGCTAGTTTTTTGTCTACACTCCTGTGTAACTATTTTTGGCTGACAACAGAGCTCCGCAGTGTAATTCGTGATTTTTTGGTTCTAAGATTACCTCTCAGCTGCGGAGCTTCCTGGCAGTACTGCTGCACAGTGTGAAATAAATAGCTATAGCCATAGCTATAGCTACGACACGTCACTGAGCAGGCCACATTACAATTCATTACATTACGTACGATCGGTGTTACACAGCTTTATTATAGGTGTTGAACCGTCTTGAAATTATGCTGGATCAGCGAACGGTCACCTACACCAAGGACCTCCAGGAGTCCTTGACGGGGTTTTGCCCAGCTGTTCCCCGCAAAAGAAAGACAGTTCAATTTAAGTTTTTTGTTAAAAGCAGATATATATATATATATATATATATATATATATGTAATGAATGACTCCTTCTACCACAATTTGAATGATTCTGTATCAAGTCGGCCGAGATAAAACGTCTCAAATTACGGATTAAAAAAAGTCTGACAATTGTAGGTCTATTTGATGCAGTGTTTATGGGAGGATGGCATGAATACTAGAAAGCAGATCTGCAAAAATAATGTTATCTGTCGTATCCTGTATTATTATTTCCCCATTTTGATTGTATAGTCTCAGTGGCAATTTTCAACCATTGATAGCCATTCATTTCACAGTAGTCTGATCAAAATTGTGTCAGCAGCTAAGAAGGTCGCAGTAGTAGGCAGAGAGATAAATGGCTGTTATGCTTTGGCCACTGGTATTAGTAAACTATAGACTTATGTAATACTGCAGAAAATTTTTGCTGCTTTGCTTTCTCTCACTCAACATTGAGTTGCTGCTGGCATTGCAAGGCTTGAAATCCCCCAAATGAATTATTTATATGTAATGCCACATCCCTTAGAAATTAGGTCAGATGTATTTATTTTGACTTATATATATCATTTGTATATCATATCATGTTGTTTGTTGCAATCATTACCTCTCATGCCTATCATGACGCTGTATACATATTGCTATATACACACACACAGCATTGTCTTGCTTCATTTGCTGCCTCTTGAGGAAAATCTGGCATAACAGTGCTGGAATTCCCTCAGTCATGTGATCAGATTCAATAGAGCATAGTTGACGTGAGAGGCCTCTCTATCTGACTCACCCCTACCAATATGACTCACTGTCCTACTGATATGCTCCATTCAGCTCAGGTCACACATTGTATCTCCATTTTTATGCTGTCTAATCATGAATCTGTCTTTTTCTGACTGGATGTGTCATTCATTCTCAATGTGTTTTGCACAGTGAATGGTGAAGGTAGATGCCAACTAATACAGTCGTGCTTTAGTTGGCCAATAAATTGAGTGCACCAGCCGCGACAGCAGCGCTGGTTATGTTTTCACCATGTGGATCTATGTGTGTGTGTGTGTGTGTGTGTGTGTGTGTGTGTGTGTGTGTGTGTAATCATGGCAACATGGAATCCTCCAAATGATTTAAAAAATTTTTTGGTGTATATTAGTTTACTTTTGGCAGATTGACATCTATCATACGTTGTTTTGTCTGACGATGGAGTAAATAATGTGCATGAAGGAAGAGCTCCTGGCTTTAAAGTGTACCAGATATGGAATTAAAAATCCCATACCGGCTGAGCGGTAGAAGCCATACCGTGGATGCAGAGCCAGGGCTAAGATAAAGGCTAGAAGAGGAAGATATAATGCTTTTCTACCATCGATGTTCTCGTGGGAAATGTCAACTCCTTGACTAACAAGTGTGATGAATTGGAGGCACTAGTGAAGAACCAGGAGCAAATCGTGAGTGTAGTCTCGTGTGTTTCACAGAGACCTAGTTAAACAACAGCACTCCTGACCGTTGTTTGGATTTACCTGGCTTCACTGCAGTAATAGCAGGCAGAGATGCCAGAGCAAGTGGAAAGAATAAAGGTGGAGGACTGATTCTGCTTGTAGAATAGAAGGTGCAACCCTGGTCTCATCACAGTGAAGGGGAAGATCTGCTGTCAGGATATTGAACTGTTGGCAGTTGGTCTTAGACCTTACTATGTACCAAGGGAGTTCTCTCACATCGTTGCCATATTTGATTGAATTCAACCATGAGCGGCACCTGTAGTCACATGTAGCAAAACCCGGTATTAAACGTGGCTGGAGTGTCAAAAAGCTCTGACATTATCGGTTCTGCCTTTGGTACTTGAGAAACTAAGAAAATAGAATTCCTGTTTATAATTGTGACATAAAAGTTCTCCCATGTCACCGAAGAGCACCGTACAGCACACACACATACACACAACCCTTCTCTTAGTGTCTATGGCAGATGGAGCTAAACGTTTTGAAGTGTGGTTCAGTCTTTTGCATGTAAGAGCGATCTCTGAGTGCAAATGAGAAAATAAGCAATGTCAGTTCTTAATTTCTTTTTCTCTTACAAAATGACAAAAAGTACTGATAAGAGTACCGTTAAAGTACCGGATTGATAAGTGGTCTGCATCTCCCTCCACACTAGGTCAAGTCTCCTGTCTTTTACAGCAGAGGAGGTGAGGCTACGTCCTGGAAAAATCAAAAGGCCTAGATGGTGTGTGTCTGAGGTTGGTAAAGGACTGTGCAGCCCAGCTGGCTGAGCCTCTCCAGAGGATCTTTAACTTAAGTTTACAAACATGGAGGGTCCCAGTTCTGTGGAAAACATCATGTCTTGTCTGGTACCCAAAGTAGGGCGATGGGCTGAGATAAATGACCACAGACTGGTGGCCCTCACAATACACATCATGAAGACCCTGGAGCGGTTGCTTCTCTGCCTTCCGAGGCAGAACATATTGGAGTGGATTATGCTGTCCTTTACATGCTCCAACGGGCCCATTCTTACTTGGATGAGCCAGGTGGTTACATGAGGATTATGTTCTTTGATTTTTCAAGAGCATTTAAACGCACAGTATGTAACTTCTGCTGCCAGGGGTCTTTCAATCAAAAGTGTATGAAAAGATTGTATTGGGTGACATCCTAAAGGAGTTTTAAATCGAAAAAACAACTGGACTTGATTATTTGTCTGAGAAGACGTTTCACCTCTCATCCAAGAGGCTTCATCAGTTCATGTACGCATCTGACCAGGCTGGGACTGGTCCTACTTTCTGGTGTGGAGACCCAGGTATTTAACCTCTTGTGGGCGTTCACAAGGCTGATGATGTCACTGGTTCCCTTTTTCCCCCTCGTCTTCCCAGACAAATAATCAAGTCCAGTTGTTTTTTCGATTTAAAACTCCTTTAGGATACTATGACCTGGACAAATGAGAATATGCACAGGCTATTGGGTGACAGCAGATTTTTACTGGCAGCCCAATAATTCACAGTGATCTCCTCCTCTCCATAACAAACGCAACAGGGGATTGAAACCGGTAAACAAATAAAGCTGTGTAACTTTTTTCAAAATCATTGATTTGTTGACACACTTCGGCAGAAAGGCAGTAGCCGTAAACTGATACTGCTTGTTTGTTTTTTTTGCAATAAAGTATGAAGCAGACATTCAACAGGTTTTTCCCAGCTGCCTAATTATCCACAAAGGTTCCCTACTCTCCAGTAAACGAATAAAGTTTCACTTCAACCAAGATGTAAAAAGTGAAGTGGATTACTAGATAAAAGTCCATTTTGAGCTTCTGGCAGGCAAACGCAACAGCTACCCATGCATAGGGGATATGATATTGACAGGCGACCAAATGACGTGGAACGTTACCATATCAAAATTACATATTTCTCTAGGTTTGCAAATTACTGGAAACATTTGGGAAAATGAATAAATATGGGGGTGGATCCCTGCTTCACGTCTTTGATTGTGTGTTACCTGATGATCACAGTACGTCAGGCTGGGTAACTGTGTCTCAGGGACAGTGATGAGCAGCACTGGGGCTCCACAGGGGACTGTTCTAGCACTGGGTCTGGCCACATCCAGAAATACTCGAATAAAATGGCTATTGTGGTGTGTGTTAGGAACAGGAAGGAAGAGGAGTACAGGGATTTGACAATGGCCTTCAGTGAACGGAGCGACAAGAACTGTCTCCCTCTGAACACCTCCAAGACCAAGGAGATGGTCATGGACTTTTTGAGGGTCTTGGCCCACCCTTCAGCTAGTTAAGATTCAAGGGAAGGACACTGAGGTGGTGCACACTTATTAATACCTAGGTGTGCACCTGCACAGTAAACTGGACTGGTCCCTAAACATGGATGCCATCTACTGGAAGGGGCACAGGTAGCTCTTTTTCCTCAGGAGGCTCAGGTCCTTTAACGTCTGCAGTGAAATGCTGCACATGTTTTATCACTGGTGGCCAGTGTTCTTTTTTATGCTGCAGTCTGCTGGGGCAACAGCATGTCTGACATGAACAAAAGGAGACTGGACAAGCTGGTCAAAAAAGCTGAGTCTGTGCTTGGTAGGAGTCTGGACTCATTCAAGAGTGTTGTTGAGAGACACATGCAATGTGAGATGGAGGCCATCTTGGACAATACCAACCACCTTTTTCACAACATTCTGTCAGGATAGAGAAGCAGCTACAGCTGCAGCCAACGTCTCCTCTTGCTGTGCTGCAGAACAGAGTGGTTGAGAAGATCCTTTGTCCCCACTGCCATCAGGCTACATAACACCTCAATCAAAAAGAAGTGGCTCATGAAATGGACTAATTGAACTGTTATTGTTTATTATTTATTATTATTATCATTGTTGGTGGTGGTGTTGTTGTTGTTATTATTATTATTATTTTTACTAATGAGCTACTGGACATCTGGATTTTCCCTAGGGGATAAATAAAGTATCTATCTATCTATCTATCTATCTATTTATCTATTTATCTATCTATCTATCTATCTATCTATCTATCTATCTATCTATCTATCTGTCTATCCGTCCATCCATCCATCCATCCATCCATCCATCCATCCATCCATCCATCCATCCATCCAGGAGACACCTTTTGAGTGCTTTGGCAGGTGTTTGCATGTAGGGGTGGGTGATCTAGCCAATATATCATATGACATCTTTTTAGGTAGAATCATGATCCACAATCTGAATCATGGCTCTCCCCACAAATTTAGTTGAACTTGTAATCACATGACTAGTTATGCATATGGTTGCCTGAACACAAAGCCAGTAGAGTTGATACACACCCATTGCTGTACAAGAACAACAACACACTGAATGTCTGCTAGTTCAGTGTCAATACTTGTCACTTGGATCTTTGGAATGACAACATGTAACAAGTGGTGTTTCCCACAGTTTTGTGAATGCAGCTTTAATTTGAAAGTTCTCTGTTTTTCTGCCATGGAAGCCACACTGACCTTGCCTTACTTTTGGACCATTACTGTGGAAAGTAGGGCAGGTTTTGTTCCACAAGCCATATACTGACTGCTTAATAGGACAAAGTGAAACATAGGAAAACATGAGTAAAGTAACTGACTCAGCTATGGCTATTTTACAAACCACTTTTGTATTTGATAATGATGTTCTACAGACAAGAGGGAGTTTTAATGATGTGATCACACAACTAGTCATGTGATCACAAGTTCAACTAAATTTTGTGGGGAGACTCGCGATTCAGATAGTCATATCATCTTTTGGTCAGATCAACCACCCCTATGTCAGTGGAAAGGTTGGGCACTGCCTGCACTAACACAACCACTCCTCACGGTCACTCTGACAAAGCTCTCATTTATGGAGGTATGCTAAGAGCTATTTGTCTCTCATATGTGACGAGGCAGGTCTCCTTATGTTTGTTTTTCTTTTTTTAGGTTGGGGAAGTTAAAGAGGAGTACACAGAGACATAGTGTATATCTAATGGCTGTATATAAAGGTTGCTGATATTGTGATACAACCTCACATAAAGAGTCACAGTTGGAAGTGGAAAGCCACCCCACAAACTCAGCATTGGGCTGGTCCTGTGGTTGTGTTCACTGGGGTTTTTTTTTCCTGTCTCCTCCTCCCTTGCGACTTTGCTGGTATTCAGTGTGTTTACTGAGTGTGCTCTATGTTGATAGGTTGGGCCTGACAGGTTGCTAAGGAGCAACCGAGTCACTGGATGTTTGACTGTACCTACATTACTGTGGCTTACATTATTTCACAGCTGTGAAACCCAGTATTCGTGTCATAGTCCAGTCTTTTAATTTTTTTTATGTCTCTGCATCTCAGTGAAAAACTCGTGGCTGATATAGCGCTTTTTAAGAATCAAAAGAAAAAGTAAGCACAGAATAATTTCCCTCATGCCTGCTCATGACCTAAAACCAATGGATGTTGGTCTGGAGATGATGCATCTACAATGTATTTCTCTTTGACTCTGATACTTAAGTGGCATTCCTTTCTTTGATGTTTGCCAGTGGGTCATTACCTCCCTTCTCTTTATTTCTAGCTGTTATTTAAAGATGGGGCAACCCCCATTATCACATCAATAACCCCAGGTGGACTGCAATTTTCCCTTATTGTGACCATCGAGTAATCGTTTCCATCATTTACCAAGAAAAAAAAAACTTTATAAATATGTTGCACTGAGATTCTTATAATTTTACACCATGCAATTTAGTTGAACTTGGCTGGCACACTGCCAGCGTTCCGCGGCATCTTGGTTTTCATTTTGGTGCCCATGTTAACAGGTTAATTTAGCGATATGAGAGATGCGTCTGACGCATGGCGCAAGTTTTGGTTATCACCTATTTTTCATACGTGGCGCATGTGGTTATATGTCAATGATTTAACAGGTGAAGGGCAGTATTTTTCTGATATGTACTCTCGCTCTCTCTCTCTCTCTCTCTTTCTGTTGCTCTTTATGAGGGTAAATGATGGTAATAAGGTTCATAATGAAAAGAAATCAAAAGCTCAATCATTGATGGCTTTTATACAAGGCAAATTCAATCTTGAAAGATAGAGCTGGCAGTAGCAGGGCCACAGCAGACATGCAAACGGTGTGGACACACAAGCCACAGCAGTTCAGTGAGGTAGCTGTCACGGACAGACAGTATGTCCCAGGTGTAAAAGTTTTATGGTTGCCAACATTCAGTTTCACTTTTCAGGATGAACACACACATATCCAGCCTGTTTGGCCGGACTCAGGGTAGTTAACGAGTGTACATGCTTTCTCGCTTGTCTTGATCATAGAACTCCATTCAATCTCAGTGGACTGGTGAAATACTAACAGGTGCTCAGGAAGATAAAGTTGCAGCTGACAAGTGCTGATGCCAGCTGCTATTGTGTGTTGGAGTGTGTGGGTCTGTGAAGTGGTTAATGCAGGCAGTATCTAATCTGTGTTTTTCTCCCCAGGGTTGACAAGGACCGGAGCGGAGTGATATCAGACTCAGAGCTTCAGCAGGCCTTATCAAATGGTATGTATCAATGCCAACACTCAGTTGGCAGGTTACCCTTGCTAAAACTAATGTCTAATATAACAGTCTGGTAATAAATCCTACCATCATAATGAAATTGTTTTAGAGGTGTTAATTCAACCATATGTCCATTATGAATAAGTAGGATAACAGACTTTCCTCTTCTAATGTTAAAAATGAAACAGGCCATTTGAAATTTAGAACAGTAGAGGAAAACTCTAACCTCTGTCTGACTTAAACAAGCATGTAAGCTAAACAGCTAAAACAGGAATTTTGATTTTCACTTATAATTCTAGGAGTCATTAGCTCTAGATTGATGGCTCATCAACTGGTGATGATGCTAGCATTTTGCCTGGGATAGCCATCAAGTGTATATTAAAGACCTGAGAGGAAATAATAGTCAAAAATCAACATGCAAATTACCCAGAGAGTGAATATGAGGATAACAGCTGCTAGTGATGGAGGTGCAATCACTCTATGCCCTGAGTAGCTCAGGAGGAGAAAGGATTCAAACAGTATTAAGGGTTCAGTTCCCAATCTATAGGTTACACAGGACATCTCTGCACAAATCTGGGAAAGGGAAGTCAGTTTTGTTCTTGCTTGGACTTTGAAGAGCTGCCACAATGTAACAGGTTGGTAAAAATATCTATTTTCATGCCCACACACAACACTGCACCAGCATTGCATCTTGCTCTCAATGTTACAGCAGAGCTTAAATACAGTACTGATTAATGAGACATTTATTTCAGAGCACAGTTTACCTAGAAACTTTAACACATGTTGATGTTTTGTCTTCTCATTAAAATATAATGTGTTCCCCATCAAGTTTATGACTGAATTGCTTGGGCAGTTTTTCCAAGACTGTTGAACAGATTACTCTCCCCAGAAATCAATTTTTGGATTTGGATTTTTGTAAAAGAGGAGTTAAAGCCAGCAGCAGCAGTGAAAAAAGGTTTTACCAGTCTGTGCAGAGGCTGCGGATCAGCATACTGATAAGAGTGAGTGCAGCATTTCCCACACATAGGCCCTACTTTTATCTACCAGGTAGATAAAATCACTTGGTTTCAACGTAGGTAAATTTTTGGCCACATACCTGTTTGAGTTGTGCGCGCTGCAGTAACTGAGTAGGGACTGGATGCTGTTCACAGCCGCCTAGCTAGCGTCTACTAATAGCTTACATGTGAGGCATTAAGGGAACATCTGTAAATTGTAACGTCTACGATGGTCTGCATATGAGGCATTTAATAGGGTTTTAGTTTTCCTGCCCAAAAGCATAGCTAACCGTTAACTAACTACAGCAGATAGCCGGTGCTAGTTAATTGATCTGGTCGAGGGACAAACTGAAAGCTAGGGAAAGAAATAATGGAAAACCACCCGTTTCCTGTTTTTTGTTTTGATAATAAAAAACAGAGCATATGTTGCATTAGTCTTGCAGTTCGCTCACTCACTTTATTACACACTTTGGGGATAAGACTATACGAAAGGAGCAGAGGAGACAGAGCCAGACCCCGGCTCTTAGACTTCGACATTATTGAGATGCGGCAGAGCTGACAGTAAACGCATGTTCATTTACAGGTAAGTGAGTTAACTGTTTTGTGTTTAGTTTTCCTGCCCAAAGGCAACTACAGCAGATAGTCGGTGCTGGTTAATTGATCTGTTTGAAAGGCAAACTGAAAGCTAACTGTTGTAGCAGACACACAGCCGCATGCTAACGTTACTTGTTTATTATTACTGTCAGCTCTTCCGCATCTCAATAATGTAGAAGTCTCAGAGCCGGGGTCTGGCTCTGTCTCCTCTGCTCCTTTCGTATAGTCTTATCCCCAAAGTGAGCAAGCGAACTGCAAGACTAATGCAACATATGCTCTGTATTTTATTATCAAAACAAAAAACAGGAAACGGGTGGTTTTCCGTTATTTCTTTCCCTATTTCTGAATTCTCATTTCAAATTTAAAATTGTTGATGGGCTTCAACCAAAATGCCTCCATTTTAACTGAAATGCCTCCGTTTCCACTGAAATGCCTTCCTTTTCAACTGAAATCCTCTTGCTTGATCACAATATTATAAGGGAGCATCTCAGCTGTGTATATGAGAGCATTTTACTAGTATGTGTGCAAGCATTTCATTTGTATGTGTGTGAGAGTGTTTCAGTTTTGTGTGTGAGATTGTTTCAGTTGTGTGTGTGAAAGTATTTCAGTTGTGTGTATATCAGTTGTTGCGTATGAGTGTTTCATTTGTGTGTGTGACAGTGTTTCAGTTGTGTGTATGAGAGTGTTTCAGTTGTATGTGTGAAAGTGTTCCAATTGTGTATGTAAGAGGTTTCACTAGTTTTTATGAGAGGTTTTCAGTTGTGTATGTGAGTGCATACTTATTCCGTTTGTGTGAGAGGATTCCAGTAGTACGTGTAAAAGGTTTCACAAGTATATATGAGACCTTTTCAGTTGTGTATGTGTGAGTATACTTTTTCAGTTGTGCGTGTGAGAGGGTTTCAGTAGTGTGTGTAAAGCCCCTCATAGCCACCAACCATAACTTCAACTAGCTTTGTCTGCCACGCTGCTGTTTTCTGCTTTGACCTCTTACTTTATCATCTACCTCTTCTTTCCTCCTCTCCTTTTTTACTCCTCCTTCAGGGGAAGAAGTAGAGAAGTAGACAGTATCAAAGCTTTGTAGGCTGAGGAAGAAGGCCTGGTTTGTTGATGCTGCCATTGTTTACACTACTCCATCCACCTACTTATTTTGTACCACATAGTCTTCTCTCCTTTTTGCATTTTTGAAATATACCAACACAATTTCCCTGTTTCTACTTGGTGGAGGTGAACATTTTTCAAGGTGAAAAATCCGCCAACAGGATGAGATATTTTCAACTCTTTCCAACACAGTTTCTCTCTTATCAAATGTTTTGATTCTCTTGAGACTGTAAACTCTTTATCAAGATGATGTAATTTTTTTCTAGTGTTTCAAACTGCATTAATATCTCTCCCTACTGGCAGATCAGTATTTTTCCTTTTCTTAAATACAAACTAGTAAACTTAGTACCACTGAGTGTACAAGTGTATGTGCATGTCTGGGTTGTGTGTATTCCTTGTAGCCCCACCACTTTCTATGAATATAGAATTTACTCAGCAATGAGTAGATATCATACCAGTTATCTACTCTACTGTCCAGTTACAGCAGATGGAAATGAGCTATTAGCTAAATCTGGTACAATGCTTCTCTTCTCTTTGCATGAGATGAATGTTTTTGTACATGGTCCCTAATAGATAAATGTAATAGGTTAAATGAAACTGAACACGATTGAGGAAGCACATGCTTTCTGTACATATTTGGCTGAATGACTGGAGCTTAGACTTAAGCTAGATGGTGGTGAGTATTGATTTTTGTAAGCCAGTGTTAAGCTAAGCAATATCTTCTCCATGTTATCAATCACCAATGCTGCTTAGCCATTTCTGCTTCAGCTGACTAGTGAATGAGATGCTTCATGCAGTCACTGTCTGTTAGTCCCTGTAAGTTTTATATAATGGTCTGAAGCACCCGTGTTGTTAATGAGTGCCTGGATTCCTTGGGCCTAGCCTGCTCTATGTACTGTGTCTATGTCACTCACATCATGACTATTGTGTGGCATAAACCACAAAAAAACACAGAAACTGAGAATGACTTGCTGTGTGACCCATTGGCTAGTTATTATTTCTAATGTTTTATGGCACATTAGCAATGATTTGGTTGAATCCCAGTGTTACTATATAGGAATTGGAAAAAAAGAAAAAATTGTATTTATGGACTGACCTTGGCAGTATTCTCTATCTATGTCCGTTGGGAGATAAAACAGAAATATCAAATGTGACAAAAAGTGCATACTTAGTTTTGATGGTCGAGATAGTCTCAGCTGCCAGAATTATATTGAGACATTGGAAATCACCCATACATCCAACACCTTCAGAATGGAAAGTGTCAATGACTGAAATTGCATCATATGATGTAGGGGTGGGCGATATGACGATATTAGATCGTGAAGGATTACAACGTGAAGACGATCTTTCAAACTGCAGAGATCGTGGGATCGTCTAGGGCACATTCTATAAATTGCAGATCTATGCTGATGCACCGACGCACCAGACGTATTGACGTCGTCAACCTGACCGACCAATCATAGCGAATTACGGGCAGTGACGCGCTTTCCTACTCGCCTCCTTGTTTGTGTGTGTAGCAGTAGCACATGGAGAGCGATGGCTGAAAGCCGAACGGAGTTGGTCGCTAAAAAAAATTCCACCTCCATTATATGGAATTGGTTTGGATTTTCCGCAACTGATCAAGCTTAAGCAAATGTAATTTGCAAAGTTTGCACAGAAACCGTTCGCACGTCGGGTGGTAACACGACTTTACTTTCTGTTACTACTTTTGCAAGAGTGCACTTTATTAGAATGTTGTTGTTGTTTACCTTAAACTTTACGTTGTTTGCACATGCAGGCAAAACTGCGACTATTTGAAATAAAATCTGTTAAGAAAGGTTCTTTGGTCTAAATTGTCTGTTTTTTCTTTTTCCAATTTAAGATAGTGATCAAATCGAAATTGTGATTTTATTTTTAAAAAATCATGATATGATATTTTTGCCATATCGCCCACCCCTAATATGATGTAATGTTGGCCAGAATAAGGGGGAAAGGGCCTGTGTCTTCCAATTAGAATCTTTTATGCAAGACAATACTAAGCTGTGTGTAGCACTGTGTATACTTAGTGCAATTTGATTCCCCTGTGTCCAGGAACACTCTTTACTTTCTTAACCTATTTGCCAGTCCACTGTCTGATTTTATTTACTTATTTTTCTGCAATTTGTGAAAATTTCGGTGCTATGTTCTCTGCCATGTTCGAAATAGTAAAAACTTTAATTATAAAAATGTATTTATAATTATAATGTTGAGATGGTGGATTTTATGACTGATATTAGGGATTATGTTTTCACCTAGTCATGCTTTCTTAATGTTTAATGAGAACTGCAATTTTTTTCCATTTCAGGGTCAAACCGTTGCTTTAGTATGAAAGAATTCTGAGTTTTCTCAGAATGAGTTCTGAGTTTTCTCAGAATTCTGAGATTAAAGTCAGAATTGTGTGGCCCTAATCCTCTTCCATACTTTGGCAAACAGCATTTAACTTATGTGTGTGTATATGTGTGGCTAAAAAACGTGTGTATTTGCAAGCAACTCACTGAGCCCCAGCACAGCTGTTATATGTATGTGCGCACTGCACTCATTTCACTCTCTTCTCACCTTCTATATTCCCTCTCTCTCCCCTTTACCTCACTCGTCTTGCTCAATCTCACCACTGGCAGTTAAGCTCACTTGTGAGAGAGCCCACTGTGCACACTAGACAGAGGATGTATTGTCCCAATTGGCAGTCAGACACACACAAACATCTCAACCATACTGACCACCTCACACTGGGCATCCACTGCCATTTTATTGGTTATTTGGAGTCAGCATTTACATTACATAGTTTGTTCACCAGAGAACACTGATAAGTTTATTTAAACTGTAAAATGTCATCTTGGTATATGTTGGTCACAGTTCTTTAAAAAACAAATTAAAGCCGCCCTTGTCAAAAACTGTTGTGTTAATATTATACATCTATGTTGAAACAAGCCAAAAAGTCTCAAGCTTGTGTTTGTTATACTGTCCCTTAGGCAGAGTGGTGCTTTGAGCTAGATGCTAACGTCAGCATGCTGACATGCTCATACTGACAATGCTAACATGCTGATGTCTAGTAGAATTAAACACAAAGTATTGTTGAAACCAATGGGATTGTCTTTAGATTTGCAGGTAGTTGGTAATAAAGCAAAGTATTGGACACATAAAAACTTTGACCTGATGATGATAGCACTAGATTAAAAGGTACCACTTTACAATAAGACTATCCTTATAAAGGATTTATGAATGGTTTATAACTAGTTTACTAATTATCTTGTTAACACTTTATAAATCATTTATAAGCTGTTATAACACATTAGATAAAATGCATGATTGACATTTGGAAATCAATCATTACACCTTAAATGTGAATATGACAATGTTGACCATTTAATTTGTTTTCGCTAGATCTTTTGCATGACATATACTTTAGTGATCAGATCTTCAAGCGCTTAAAAATGTAGATACATTTCAACCGGATTTTGCAAACTGCAGATATTTTATCTCATCACTTAGAGAAAAAAAGTGGGGGAGCATCATTCCGGTGCTCGTTCAGCACTACACCTAAACTCACCTGACCGGATCTTGTTGCGTCAGCTTCACACATCCACAGGAGAGTGTAAAAGACATATCTTTAAAGATCCATCTTGGGTTTTATGAATCTATAATTGTCCCAGAGATATTACAAATGGATCATATCTTCCTTTTTTGGCATCTTTGCACTGGCATCCATTTGATATTAAAGCGATTTCAAGATGATGCTGATTGCCTTTCCACTGCATGGTACCAGCTCCCCACTTTACTCACCTTTTTTGGTCTTCCATTGGGTAGAAGTTGTGGATAGTACTTGGTATCTGGTCCTTCTTTTGGTGTCACCTTCATTGATGTTACAAGTGAGCTGAGGCGATACCAAAAGGTGACATGTAAACACTGCAGACTACTGATTGGTCAGAGAGAAATGTTACTGCTGTGTCATCAATGTGCGATATGGGATGTTCTGGACAAACACACCATTTTTGAACAGCCAAGTTACTGTACACCGCTTACTGTAGCCTGTTACATTTCTGTTAGTTATTGTACCATACTTTTAGTAAGTCAACCTGCAAAACCACATCAATTTAGGAGGTGCAGGTGTTTGATATCCCTTCCATATCCTCCATTGCTCTTGTGTGTCATGTTGAAGATGACATGACATGATAGTTTTGTACATCGTCGCTATAGTAACAACGCTGCATTGAGGGGATACTATCTGCAGTGAAAAAAGTGTACATGGTACCAAGAGTGAGTAAAATTGAGTAGAGTCAAGTTGAGTCGGTACCATGTGGTGGAAAAACACTATAAGGTCCTCTGATTTTATTTTTTGTTCCTAGAACTAATAAACTCAAATAAAATGGCAGACAGTACATATTGTATAGTAAAAAGAGAACAAAGCTAAGGAACCTGAAACTAACACAGCTAAATGGAATTAAGCCATAATTAATTCAGTTTTTTACACTTGAATTTTTCCTACTGTGACATGTCAGAATGTCTTAAGTGATAAAGATCTGTGTATGCAAATTGTCATCCTTTTAATCTTGAGATAAAGAGTTGTCCCACAGGCTTTCACAATAAAAATGAAGAGCATAACATCAATTGGCCTGCACATATTTATATCAATATTATTCTTCTCAAGATTATTATTAACATGGCTATCATTTCTTGTCCCAAGATAATGAAGTGAATATTCCAGGGGTAAAAGATTGTAAATTTTGAGAAGATAAAATCCTTAAATTAGTATGTTGTGATACAGTTGTTGGGACTCAATCATTCAATAGACCAAATGTTTCTTTGCTCCACTGGACAAAGGAACTCACACTCCACAGTTCCTCACTGTTCACACCTGGGGATGACCCTTCCCCCCATGGACCCCACTGGCCAGCCACTGACAGCGTGTGACATGTGACCCCCAAGGGTGTCACCAAACAAAACCAGTCCTCTAGACCTCTTCTTGCTCTCTTCCCTTTTTGGCTTGCTCTGGAGAGCAGCTCCAGCCCTCTCCTCTCTGGTTCTTCAAAGGGCAACAAGGCCCCAGCCCAGGTCAGCTCTGCTACCTGAGAAACTTGCTCTCTCGCCGGCCTGCCACCAGCAGCCTGCAAATGCTCTTCTCCTCTACAGCAACGACCTGCTTCGGATTAACTGTGAGTGAACCAAATCCTCTTCAGAATCAGCAGCTACAACACAAGGCCAGCTGATTTTCCAAGCAACAGGAGTCGTAGCAGAGTTAGCATGGAACAGCTAACTCTGTGAGGAGAACAAGGGAGATAACTGCGAAGCAAAACAGCCAGACAGAACTTTACTCCACCAGGAAACCTCCCAACTCACTGGATTTTACAAAACACTGGAAAGGACCTCTTTGCTTGTTCCAAGGATTGGGTAACGTTAACGGACTGGGCCTAACCTTTCCCAGCACAGCACAGCACAGCATAGCTAAGCAGCAGAAGTCTTAACTTGTTAATGTACTTGTTGATTGATGTCTTGTTGTTGCAATGTTTGCTTGGGTTGTGGTCAGTCATACAGTTAATCGAGTACTCGTATGTTCACACACATAGCAGTACGTCTCAGTTCTAGAACCTGCATGAAGCTAACTTCCCCCTCTAACCTGGTACCTTTAGATTACATGAGCTAGGCTAACAAAGAAACTCACACCTTCCCTCTCACACACACTAGGTGGTCTCAGCGTCCATTTTAGTAGTTTCTTTGTTTACTGCCATCTTGTGTAGTCTTCTTTGTTCAGGTCATGTGGTCACAGTGACCACTTTGAGTCAGCCATCTTGCCTATGTCTGTGTCTCCACAGACACACACACACACACACACACACACACACACACACACACACACACACACACACACACACCTGTATATACTAGATTAGACATTGTATTTTACTCTGCTCCATTGTAAATAAATGCCTTTTAAGTATAACTACTCGTGTGTTTAATGTTGCACAAGCGTGAATATTGCCAACCTCTACTCGGTAGAATTCCAATACTTCAACTTTAACTTACTGTTGATATGGTAATTTGGTTATAGTTAGTAAGCTAATGGTTAATCAGAGTTCCAGATTAGTGGTAATAAATTGAGACTAAACCCATATTGGCTATTTTGCCTATTAGTTTAGGCTGGTGCCCCGTGAACTTTAATTCATTTTAAAGTTATTATTTAATATTAATATTTTTAATATTAATATTTTCTTAATTTTTGATAGCCAATAAATTGATAAACAA
>NW_019524945.1:380946-399711 GCF_002814215.2 Seriola lalandi dorsalis
AACTTTAACTTACTGTTGATATGGTAATTTGGTTATAGTTAGTAAGCTAATGGTTAATCAGAGTTCCAGATTAGTGGTAATAAATTGAGACTAAACCCATATTGGCTATTTTGCCTATTAGTTTAGGCTGGTGCCCCGTGAACTTTAATTCATTTTAAAGTTATTATTTAATATTAATATTTTTAATATTAATATTTTCTTAATTTTTGATAGCCAATAAATTGATAAACAAACGAAATCTAACATATTTGGTGTCCAGCTCATGAGTTAGAGCTCAGACCCCAACACAGTGATGGTCCATATTACAAAATAAATATAGACCACCACAGAAATATTTATCTTGAGTAAATGTGGTATGTGACAAAAAAACGTTATTTTCTGAAGATGTAAAATTTAAGCTGTGATGTGGAGCTACCTGCCCAACAAATAATTATTATTAAAGCTGCTGCAGCTCCTTTCAGCTTCTGTTCTTTTTCAGCTGCATGTACTCTTACCAAATATTTAAACCCTTTATTCAATCATAATTGTTACCTGTGTAGCTCTATGATCTGTTATGTTTTATCTATCTCGTGCATCTTTAACTGCTACATAAATTATTATAGATTTTTTTTTTCTATATTGTTCTGACAAGAAATACCAAAATAGCCCACTAGTTGCATTGGTAAGTAACTGGTATTTCTCTGTCTCACAGGCACATGGACTCCCTTCAACCCAGTGACCGTCCGCTCCATCATATGTAAGTAACACCTACACTGACATTGAGCTCATTTTCACACATTTACTTTTTAGTGATAGACTATGCAAGTTGCTGATTTGCTCCCTCCCCATGACAACCAGATAGATTCATTAAGGGTTGAGAAAAATGATGGGTACTTATTTTTGCATTCAGTATTGCTTTAGTTGGAACCTGCAGGCAGCACTAAGAGAGCAACAACAAGGAAATGGGACAGCTCATCTCAAAAGGCAGCTGCTGATTGCCTCAGACTCCAGATATAATGATATATAAGTATAATATCTGTTTTAGTGTTCATAATTAACCATTAACTGACAATTTGAATTTTGACCAATTAATACTATAGGTTGAACAGTTAAAATATCCTGGGACGCCAGTACCATCTGAGTGGGTGTTCTCTGCCATGGGTCTCACATTTACAACTGCGCACCAGACTAACCCCAAGTATGTTGACATGTTGGTATTTCTGAATAAAACTAGTAGACAAGCTGCCCACTATGCTGGGGGGCTGAGGTAGGCCTGGCCTGGTTCTTTTATTTTGAGGTTTGAAAAATTAGGTTTTTATTACAGTGTCCTGGAGGATTCAATGTGTGTTTTCGTTTCGTTAATCTGTTCTATCTATTATATGCTGTTTTTTTTTTTTTTTAATTTTCCTACATGGGATAGGGTATTATACAGTACACAGTGCACTCTGTGCCAGAGGATTCAATGTGTGTTTTGCTTATAGACACCTATTCTAAATAGTACATTTTAATCTTATCAGTGAACAGTTAATGGTTGGATCCCTATTGCGTGTACACATTGCACTATGCAACTGCCATATATACAGTGGAGGAAATAATTATTTGATCCCCTGCTGATTTTGTAAGTTTACACCCTTACAAAGACATGAACAGTCCGTAATTTTTATGGTAGGTTTATTTTTAACAGAGAGAGACAGAATATCAACAAAAAACCCAGAAAAAACATTAAATAAAGGTTATAAATTAATTTGTATTTGATTGAATTAAATAAGTTTTGATCCTCAAGCAAAATGTGACTTAGTACTTGGTGGAGAAACCTTTGTTGGTAAGCACAGATGTCAGACGTTTCTTGTAGTTGGTCACCAGGTTTGCGCACATCTCAGGAGGGATTTTGGTCCACTCCTTTTTACAGATACTCTCCAAATCCTGAAGGTTTCGAGGCTGTTGCTTAGCAACTCGAAGTTTCAGCTCCCTCCACAAATTTTCTATGGGATTAAGGTCCGGAAACTGGCTAGGCCACTCCAGGATCCTAATGTGCTTCTTCTTGAGCCACTCCTTTGTTGCCTTGGCCGTATGTTATGGGTCATTGTCATGCTGGAAGACCCATCCATGACCCATCTTTAGTGTTCTGGCTGAGGCCAGGAGGTTCTCATCCAAGAATCCACGGTACATGGCCCTGTTCATCGGCCCTTCAATGCAGTGAAGTCTTCCTGCACCCTTAGCAGAGAAACATCCCCAAAGCACAATGTTTCCACCTCCAAGTTTTACAGTGGGGATGGTGTTCTTGGGATCATATTCAGCATTTTTCTGCCTCCAAACATGGCGAGTCAACTTGATGCCAAAGAGCTCAATTTTGGTCTCATATGACCACATCACATTCTCCCAAACCTTCTCTGAATCATTCAGGTGTTCATTGGCAAACTTCAGACGGGCCTATACATGTGCCTTCTTGAGCAGGGGGAACTTGCGGGCACTGCAGGTTCTCAATTCCTTATGGCGAAGTGTGTTACCAATGGTTTTCTTGGTGACTGTGGTCCGAGCTCCCTTGAGATCATTTACAAGCTCCTCCCATGTAATTCTGGGCTGATCCTTCACCATTCTCAGAATCATCCTAACCCCACGAGGTGAGATCTTGCATGGAGCTCCAGAGCGAGGGCGATTGACTGTTATCTTGTATTTCTTCCATATTGAATTATCACGTCAACAGTGGTCACTTTCTCATCAAGTTTCATGCTGATGCTCTTGTAGCCCATTCCAGCCTTGTGCAGGTCTACAATCTTGACCCTGACATCCTTTGACAGCTTTTTGGTCTTGCCCATGGTGGTGGAGAGGTTTGAATGGAAGAGATTGATTCTGTGACAGGTGTCTTTTATACACATAACGAGTTGAGAATAGGAATACTTTCCTAAACGGACAGGGCTAATTTGACTGCCTCATGGGCACATAACCGGTCTGTGGGCGTCAGAATTCTTGCTGGTTGGTAGGGGATCAAATACTTATTTCACTCAATCAAATACAAATTAATTCATAACCTTTTATTTGATGTTTTTTTTCTGGATTTTTTTGTTGATATTCTGTCTGTCTCTGTTACAATTGTCATGGTTTGCTATGGCAGACCTTTTGTTAGTTTTGTTTGGACTTTTTGCACTTCCCATTTTATTTTCTAATTGGTTTCCTTGTGTGTCAGTGTTTTTGCTTCCTGTCTTGGTCCTGTTTCTGTGTGGTGATTGTCTGCCCCGCCCTAATGTGTTTCACCTGTGTGCAATCATCCTTGCCTCCTTTGTCTATATAGTCTTTGTTCTCCCCTTTGTCTGGGTCGGTTTGTCTCTGTTGTTTCTCTGTTGATTTCTGGGTTTGTCCTCGTCGGTTCATGTGCCTGTTCATGTCTGATTGGTCGCAAAGCTGTTCATGTGTGGTTGTTCTCAGTCTGTTCATGTCTGCTTTGTCCTCGGTCTGTTCATGTTGCCTGTTCCTGTCTCCTGTTTTAAGCTCCTGTGTTTCTCCTGTGCTTCACCAGTGTTGTGTGTAAGCTTTAAGTTAATAAACCTTTTTGCACCGTCTCCCATGTGTTGGCTGCATTTGGGTCCAGCCAAACCCTGACAAACCCTGACAGCTGTGACAACAATAAACCTACCATAAAAATTATGGACTGTTCATGTCTTTGTAAGGGGGTAAACTTACAAAATCAGCAGGGGATCAAATAATTATTTCCTCCACTGTATACACTGCTCAAAGAAATTAAGGGAACACTTGAATCATACATCTGATTTTGATGAACAAATTATTCAAGTTGAAAATCTTTACTGATGTACATTGTATAACTTGTTGAGAACAAAATGACGTAACCACGTTCAATGGAAACCAAAATCATCAACCCATTGCGGGCTGGATTCACAATCACAGGCTGATCGAACTTGCGTGAATTTCATCATGGCAACTCAATAGTGTGTATGGTGCCTGCGAGTTGATGGGTGGTGTCCTGGGGGATCTCTTCCCAGACCTGAATCAGGGCATCAGTGTGCTCCTAGACAGTCTGTGGCGGTACTTTGCAGTGTCAGATGCACCGATACATAACGCCCTATAGGTGCCCAATTGGATTTGGGTCAGGGGAACGTGAGGTCTAGTCAATGGCATCAATGCCTTCGTCATCCAGAAACTGCCAACACACTCTGGCCACATGAGGCTGGGTATTGTCCTGCACCAGGAGGAACCCAGGGCCCACTGCAATCATTTGCTTAATAGTCCCACTGAAATCCTGTAATAACAATCCCTTTGTTGGGAGGTAATTGAATTTGACCACATGGGGGTGAGGAGCGGAGTATGGTTTGGGGATCAAACTGTTTCTACGTGTGTGTGTGAGAGACAAAGAGTGACTAATATCTCTTACATTATACCTTATTCCTGACTTCCTCCTTCTTTCTTTTAGCCATGTTCGACAGGGAAAACAAAGGTGGGGTGAACTTCAACGAGTTCGCCGGTGTGTGGAAGTACATCACAGACTGGCAGAACATCTTTAGGACCTATGACAGGGACAACTCCGGCTTCATCGATAAGAATGAGCTTAAACAGGCACTGACTGGATTTGGTGAGCAGCAAAGTATGCTTGTACATTTAAATTTAATCAATGTTGTGGAGGGTTCTGTGGCTGTTTATAGGACTGTCCTATCTCTGGGTCAATAGGTCAGATTTAGTCTTTTCAGTAGCTGTGTGTGTGTGTGTGTGTGTGTGTGTGTGTGTGTGTGTGTGTGTGTGTGTTTGAATAGCATGTCTATATACTGTAATACTTATAATAAGGGAACAGTTTGGAATTCTATCCCTACTTTACAATCACCACTTGCTGCTGTGGCTCAGGAGGTAGAGCGGGTTGTCCGCCAATCAGGCCAGTGGTTTGATCCCCAGTTCCTTCAGTCTGCATGTCGAAGTGTCTTTGGGCAAGATACTGAACCCCAAATTGGCCCTGATTTCTCATCAGTGTGTGATAGAAAGGTGCTGAATGAATAGAAAAAGCCTTGTATGAATGTGTTAGTGAATAGGTGAATATGGCTTGTAGTGTAAAACACTTTGAGTGGTAATTAAGGCTAGAAAAGCACTGCAAGTGCAGTCCATTTACCATTTACCATTCATGTAGCAACTATTTTGTTGTTTTTATTTGACAAACAGCTCCAGCCTGTCATCTACAGTGCAGTGCACTTATGTTGGGATAAAAAAAAGCTGAAAACCAGAGGTTAAATGATAGCCAACTAAGGAGACAAAATCCATTTTAGAACTTCATTCATCAAAAAACAGACTTTGAAAGGGAGATTTTGTAGTTTGCCTTTGAAACGTTGACTGTATTACTGTTGTCATATTTGCTGTTGTGTACAGGCTATCGTCTATCAGATCAGTTCTACAGCACGCTGATAGAGAAGTTTGACCGCCAGAGGAAGGGACAGGTGGCCTTTGATGACTTCATCCAGTGCTGCATTGTACTACAGGTGACATATTTACACTATATCAAAATAAACACACATAAAATAAAAATGTTTTTTGCATGCACATGCAAGCTGGCCGCTTACACAGGCACCTAGGAACATTCAAAGCTTTACAAATGGTTTTATACCCTTTCTCTGATCCATGCCTGGACTTAATGGCTTGGTTTTTGTCCTGACCTGCAATGTAAATTGCGGGACCTTCATACACACAGGTGTGTGGCTTTATAAACTGTGTCCAATTAGTTGAGTGTGCCAAAGGTTTCTCCAGATGAATTCTAGACAAATCTCAAGGATAATTCAAGCAAAGAGGGGGTACTTGATCACAGTTTAGAGTACTACAGCTCTCTAAATGGAATACTTTTTTACATAATACTTTTGTTGATTGTTAATAAATAATTATTAATAAATTTGCAACCATTTCTTGAAAAATGTTAAATATAACATAATAAAGTGTAAAAAGTGAAGGGGTCTGAATACTTTCTGAGGCTAGGGTACATGAATATAGGATATCCTTAGCACTTGCATCACAACAAGCCTACTCTTGTATTTATAAGGCAGTTTTTAATTATGCACATTTAAGAAATTCATTACAGTCTAATAATTCAGATTATTAATTTCTACTGCCAAATGTAACAGCCTGATAAACTCTTCAGTTACAGTAGAGTGGTAATATATAATATAATATAATATAACAGGGTTTATAGCCTTTTCTAATGGATTTGTCTGATCACATTCCTATATTTCTAGATTTGTATATTAAAAACAAGAAAAATACTTTTGCATGAAGACTGAATTCAATTGTACGGAAGAGGATTAGGGCCACATGTTAAACTTTTTTTTTTTTAAATTCTGACTTTAATCTCAGAATTCAAAACTCTACTGGCTAATGTGACAGTAGGAGAGTTGCAGAAGGCAATATCAAGACTCAAACATTATTTACAGCTGAATGGTATAAGACCTATAGCTACTCTCTATCACCACTGCTACTGAAAACATTTAACTGGGTTCTACAGAAAGGGGAAATCCCCCCTTCATGGCAGGAAGTGGTCATAGCTGTAATACCAAAAGAAGGGAAGGAATAGACAGACTGCTCCAACTTTTGGCCAGTCAGTGTGTTGAATCAAGATTATACAATTTTCACATCAATCCTAGCAAGACAATTAGAAACAATTCTCCCAGCTATTGTACAATTGGACCAGGCAGGATTTATTAGGCAGAGGCAAATGCAGAACAATGTTAGGGGGATGTTGCATGTAATTAACCACATAAACAAAAA
Organism: Seriola lalandi dorsalis; assembly: GCF_002814215.2. Taxonomy (NCBI): domain Eukaryota; kingdom Metazoa; phylum Chordata; class Actinopteri; order Carangiformes; family Carangidae; genus Seriola; species Seriola lalandi. Next base: position 387,670 of record NW_019524945.1, read on the forward strand.
TGATATAGAATTGGTCTTGCTGGGGTTAGATGCAGAGAAGGCGTTCGACTCAGTTCATAGGTCTTTTTTTTGTACAAGGTAAAATACAGATTAATGGTGGATACAAAATAAACTTTCTTGTGAGCACATGAAACTTTCACGTACCCACGTGAAACTTTCTCGTGAGCATGTGAAAGTTTCAATGTGCACCAGAAACTCAAAAGATTTTTTTTTTTCCCACAACTTTTATTCCCCCCCGTGCCCCCTGTAAAAAAAAAAAAAAAAATCTATAAAAAAGGTCAAATGACTGGCAGCAGCTGCCCACCAAAAAACATAAAATTAAAGTAAAATATCCTAATTCGAATAAAGTGTAAAGACAAAATAAATTTATGGAAAGTTTCATTAATATTTCTAGAGAGAAGAACTGTTATTTTACATATTTTTCCTAATTTATTATGATCAAACACCTTCAATAAAGGGAATCCACTCATATTTCTACAGCTAAAAACTGTTATTTTACAGATTTCTCATAATTTATTATGATCAAACACATTCAATAAAGTGAATCCACTCAAGTTTCTACAGCGAAAAACTGTATTTTACAGATTTCTCCTAATTTATTTTGATCGAACACCTTCAATAAAGTGAATCCACTCAAGTTTCTACAGGGAAAAAACAGTTATTTTACTGATTTTTTTCCTAAATTGTTATGATCAAACACTTTCAGTGATGCAACTCGTAGTCCTGCAGAGAAAAACGGTTATTTTACAGATTTTTCCTAAATTATTATGATCAAACACCATCAATAAAGTGACACCACTAAAGTTTCTGCAGAGAAACTTTTTCCTAATAATAAATTTAAGTGTCAATCAATGAAATATTAACACATGCCTAATATTGTGAAGTAAACATTTTGTTTTGGAAGACAGTAAAAAATACAGTGTAAATCATCTCAAACATCAACTTGCAGTATTTGTGTTAACATTTAATCTTTAAGTATGTAAAGTTATTTTAAAAACCTGTAGAAGCACAATCTAAATGCAATAATTAATGATTCAGATAAATTTTCTTACATTTCTCATAAAATATAATATACTGAAGAAATGCAAATTAAATTATTAAGTCGCTGTATGTAGTCTTTCAACTCAAGTGGGGTTGGAAACTTAATTACAAATAACATACACACCACTATTGACTTTATAGCACTTTTATTTAATATGTTCAGATGTAAATTTACAATATCAACCAATTATTCACAAATAGTTCTTCAAAGCCCCCCCAGGATAATTTGAAAAACTAAAACTGGGATTTCTCCATTGGTCTATCTTGCCTGTTAAGGTTAATATAATGAGGAGTTCATGATTTCACCTCTGAAAGAGGTGTGCTGTGGAGCTGAGGGGGTTGTGGTCTGTTGTTTTTTAGCTTGTATATTCCAATTCATTTTTTTCTTGTTTTCCATAGTATTCTCCGTATATTTCTGACAACATATGTGGACAAACATTATACTATCATATTATTTCAGAATCCCAACTATACAGTGTATTAATAAGTAAAATCAAAACATACCACAAAGGTCAATGAATCTATACCAGAAGTGACAATGCAACATAACAGATGAAGAAAAATCCACCTTCAAATTTCCATTAATCAGCTGGATCCTTGGTGGATCTAGGGGGGAAAGAAATAACAGGAAACACTAAGATTCACTGTAAAGTTCTTAAAAAAGTATTTTATTTTATTTTATTTTTTTACCATTACCTTAATAAAGCTTAAAAAAAATGTTATTTATATTAGCTGTAGCGACAAAGAATGACATTCTGTGGCTGCATTCTAATGTTCCACCTGACTAAACATCAAACATCTGAAGCTCATTTTCAGAACACTCTGCTTGTGCTAAACAGGCACGATGTGCACTGGTTCTTCAGCATTATCATGATCTCACAGATGATGTACTGCTGTGGGTCCTTGGCCATGTTAAATACAGTTGGACACACCAAAAAATATTCAGTTATATCTCAGAGCTCTTAACTTTGATTATTTGACATGCTTCTTACTAATAACTTCCATGCTGTTGAGATCAGTAACTGCACACCATACTTCTTGGGGAAGGTTCTAATACAGTGACTACCATCTACCCTACACACATCAATGTTTACATTAACTTCAGATAAAACCAAAGATATTTAACACCAGTGAGTAAATCAATCTGTTTATATCAGGTGAGTAAATCAGGAAGAGTGCTACCTGCAAGGCGGAAGCCAGGCCTGAAGTGAAGTTGTTGATACTAAAAACCCCACAATGCATCACAGCATCTCGCCCAGCAGTTCTTGATCTCAGCAGACTGGAAAGAGACGGAGTAGGTCATGTTTATCAAATTACTTATTTCATATCTAGCTAAGGAACACCACATTAGAGAAGAAGATAGTACCTATGATCGGAGCAGTATCCTACTTCTTAGGATTAAAAAAAAAAAACAGCAAATAGTATGATGAACTGTATATATTAAATACTGTATAGAAGCACATAGAACTTAACATAAACTTGGATTCATTCATTCATGGTGTATTGCTATGTATTAACTGAATAACACATTAATTAATCAAGGACAGAATTAGCCTAAATTGACTAACAGCAATAGGGATCAGTGCTGATTCCGATTATTAGTAATCAAACAGACAGAAATATTTGGAACCGATGCCAACACAAAACTACTGCTACATAAAGACACTCGCCATGGCTTTCAAGTTTCTATTATTTTCTACTATTTTGTCCAACCCATTTATATCAAGGAAGATAGGCTAAATAACAGAAACACCTCTGTATAAACAGTATAATCTTCATGAGGTACGATTTATTGCAGGGTTGTTGTATTAGTCTATATCAGTTTTAGCTAGATGTTCCAAATAAATTGTCAACTGAGTGTACATTAATAATTATCAGCTGTATGCACAGGCTGCTAAGAGCCTGACTGGAATTAATTGATTGCTTTCGGTGCTGGTTTCACCTGGGAACTGATACTGGCTCCGTGGCAGCCTAAATGTTGTTGTTTAATACTTTTATCATATATTATTATTATCATCACCATATAAGACGTTTTACCCGTCCTCTTCCCCTTTTTAAAAATGTAGCGTAGTAACACATTTACTCAGAGTACATTACCTTTCATTAACGGGTGAGTTTCTGTTACCGGTAGAGTTTATTGCTGCTCTATCTGAACACAGTTAATGTTGTTGTTTTCTTCTACAGTGACTAACTACCTGCTGTACATTTAAACTTACCAGTTCTGCTCTAGCATCCACGGTTCTCTGCTGCTGCTTCAGCATTTGTTTACATGTTATTCAGAACTGATTGTTACTTTAGCTTAGCAGTTAGCTCTGGCTTCTCTCTCTCTCTCTCTCTCTCTCTCTCTCTCTCTCTCCCTTGCTCAGTGTGTGTGTCTTGGACCAACAAATTAACTAGTACATAAGAGTGTTGTGTTTTTGTAGTTTCAGAATATTGGATTGTGATGTTTATTACAACTTCAGCAATGTCTGCTGTCGTGCCGTCAACACACAGCTCTGCTCGCTAACCGGAGTTACAAACAAAATAGCATGTTAGTTATTACTCACAAATCCCGAAGTTGTCATCTGGAACATGGGTGAACAATGACAAACTGGGTAATGCCCGGCGATGGGAGGCATGAGTGGTAGGCTGGCGACAACAGTCCAGACAAGGCGGTAGCTGCGCGGGAGACTTCTGCTCCTCGATGTGTTTCCTGGTCCTCTCTGTCTAAGTGTACAAGAGTGCTCAAGACAGTTTTCTCAGTCACTTTACTCGTTCACTTCACATATTTAAAAAAGAGAAGAGAAGCAAAATATAGCCCTGTCCATGGTCAATATCTTGAAATACTTGGGGCATACATTTATTTCCTTACCACAATTGCTTACAACTCCAACAGAATACGGATTATTATCAGGCTATAAACTAAATGCCCACAAGTCTCAAATTCTCACATTCAATTACTCCCTAGCCAATCAGTCAAAGTAATTTTGGAATTGGATTCAATGAAATGTTTAGGAGTGAATATCCCAAAGGACCCAAACAAGATTGTGTTACTAAATCACGAGCCCTTAATTTGCAAGATCAAATCTGACCTGACCTCATGGAATCTATTGCCCTTAGGGCTAGCATAGAGGGTGGAAGCCATAAAATTAATCTGGTGGCTAGACTATTATATCTGTTCCAAACCATTCCAGCGGACCTCCGGAATTAAAGATTTCAGGAAATAGACAAATTGATATCATGATTCATTTGGCAAGGAAAAGGGCCAAGGATTAGGTTTAAGACTCTCCAACTGGCTAGGGATAAAGGTTGCCTTTCCCTTCCAAATATCAAAAATTATTACCAGGCAGTACAGATAAAAACCTTGGTCAGCATATGCAACCCATCTTATAAAGCTAAGTAGAAATAGGTAGAATGCCAGATATCAAGTGACATTCCATTGAAAGCGATTATAGGCAACAGTGGTTTGACTAATCATTTAAAGGAGGCAAATCCATGGATAAAGACATCACTTATGATTTGGCATATGGTGGTCAGTGAGAACAGGACCAAAGAACCATACAAATTATGAGATGGATAGGATATGATTCAGACTTTCTACCTAACAAGAAGGACGCTAAATTTAAACAATTGGCTGACAGAGGACTGAGAAAATACAGTGACCCCTATGATGGGGTAACACTAAGACACTTCCAGGACCTAAAAAACCAGTTTGGATGAACAATTCATGACTTCTATAGGTTTTTGCCACTCTTTTTTTTTTGATTGCTCTGTGGTAGTAGGTGTCAAAAGCTTATAACATGAAAATGCTATAAGCATCATGTATAACCTATGTTTATAAATAAAATAAATAATAAATAAAAAACATTTATTAACAAAAAAACAAAAAAAGCCATTTCTGAGCTAGATTTGAATGAGTCAACTTGAGTTGATATATTTGCATCTCCAGTAGTGTAGGGTAAAGAAAACAAGCACTATTCTGTGAAACAAAGTTGAGTGTTTATAGCTGTTAACTATGCTGGTAAATGCTTGAAATGAAAAGGTGATATGATGACGTAAAATTGTGATTGAAAAGTATTGAAGCAAAGATCTTTCAATACAACACCTAAACTGTATGAATAAATGTATATCAATTTTGTATTGGAGAGTTTAGAGCAATAAGAAATTACAGTTTGGTGTTGTTATGTTTAAAAAGTAAAATTCATTATTATTGGCCCTTCTTTCCACAGAGGTTGACTGACGTGTTCAGGCGATACGATACAGATCAGGATGGCTGGATCCAGGTATCATATGAACAGTACCTTTCCATGGTCTTCAATATAGTATAACACACACGGATGACTACAGGAGAGCACAACTGGAAACAACTGTGCAAAAGCTACCGGCACCCCCCGAATGTCTGCAATTGTGGACACGACAGGATTTTTTTTTAAAGCTAATTTTTAGCCACTGTTTGGCTGTTTCACACAAATTTATAAAACTAACAAGAAAAAACTTAAACGAATGTTCCATTTTTTGAGGTCGTAATACCTTCCAGATGAGAGTATGTGTCTGTAAGTGCAACTTTAAAGCTCGATGTTTTAAAATAATATCTTGCAGTGTTTTGTTTGGGTGACCAATCTGAACAGTGTCTGTGTTGGGGACTCTCTGTTGGGAATATTATGGACACATCTGTCAGTCTGTCTGTTATTGTCAATAAACTTTTTTAATCTCTTAACTTTAATTGATACAATTTAAAATAACTCTGTTGAGAGTAAAATGATGCATTGTAAATATGATTTAAGATGCATTGCATGCTTTTCAGGGAAATTAGCCCCACTTTGAAGCATGCTTTCCCTTTCTCTTTCTCTATCTTTTCCTCAGTCCTATTTTGCTCAAAGCCATGTTTACAAGAACTGTGAAAGCAGGTGATGTTCTGCTTTGAGATTCACTGACATGCCAGCTTACATGCCATATTTGTACAAACTTATTTTTAACAGCAAATCTTCAATTATTAAAACAAAAGTTTTGGTAGAGGGTAAGCATAATGCCTTTAGTATGGATTTTGTTTTTGTGCATGATGCCTTAAAATGTGTAAAAAAAACCAAAAGAGAAATCTTTTTCTTATTAAATAAAAAGAAATTTAAATGGACTCTGCTTTTATTATTTACAGGACATCAAAGTCAAGTGAATGCAGGGGGAATCCATGGAATTAACACAGCTAAATGTCACCCTCTGCTGTATTGCTGTAGTATTTACCACTGCAGTGTGCCCACAGATGAGTGACAAACTTGTGAGAAACCTAAGGAATGCAAATACTTCCACTCTGGTGCACTGCATGATACATAAGCAATTAACATCCAATTATGCTCTGTAGCATGTACAAAAATGCTGAGCAGGCCCAGATGATTCTGTATCGAGGAAAAGATCTATAAGTGGTGATGAAAGAGGGTTCATTGTTGGGACACATGGCAGGAGCCTCAGTCACAAAGACTGCTCAACTTGCTAGTGTTTTAACAGGAACACTGACTTAAGTGACATCTGCCATTTAGATATATAGGAAAGTAGATAGGCTCGGAAATTGTGGTCGACTGCACATTTGATGACCTAGATGCTTGTGCATTTTTACGATTATGTAAGGAAAAACAGAAGAGCAACTCTTCCACAGGTGCCTGAGAATGTCGATGCATCCATTGACAATGGCATAGAGAGGGATATTATAGTAGGCCTGCAGTGCATAAATCCCTCATTAAAAAGATGAATGAACAGTTGAGAGTTAAGTGGTGCACAAACCAGAAGCAGTCTACAGAGATGTGGAAAAAAGTAATATGGTCAGAAGAGTCATCACCAAGAGAACGGTACAGACCTGAATGCTTGACCCCTATAGTGAGGGGATCTGGTGGCCCTGTTATTCTGTGGGCATGTGGGCATGGTTTGGGTCCACTTTTCCCCTTAGAGGGAAGGGTCTCTGCAAATCAATTCAAAGTTGTTCTGACTGATCACCTTTATAGTATGATGTAATATTTCTATCCTGATGGGAGTGATCACTTCCATGATGACAATGCTTCCATCCATAGGGTATGAGGGGTCATTTAATTGATGGCTTTGGCCTTTACAGTCACCAGATCTCAACCCATCTGTATATGTGTAAAAAAAAACATGTTTTTGTTTGTTTCAAATTCCATTCACTACTCAGACACCAAAAGTAATACTCATTGACCTCAAGGTGGTGTGGTATCAATCAATTCTACCATTTCACAACTATCTCCAAATGGCTTGGCTTAGATTCAAAATTTTTCATCATTTTAATCTCCAAGACCAAAGGTCTTCTACACTTAAACGAACTATTGAAGGCTACTCATCTTATTCTCACTATTATACATATGTATATAAATCATCTACAGACAAATTTGACAAAAGTTGTTAAAGGAACTTTAATATGTCGATTTGTTTTGAAATTGTACATTTTTAAACATATGTCTTTAAGATAAATTTTACATAAATGTTCATGGATTAAAATTGGCTAAACCAATTGTCTGACTTTAATAGAAATTATATTTAGACATGGAAATAATATTTTTTTATTCCAGTCATGTGATCATATTATTTACATTTCACCTTGTTGAATGTCACTTTTGGATGTTGCCAAAACCGATCTTACCGGCAAGTATCAGTGTTACTTCTCATATCATATTAAGTACTTCTGACGATGCTGCTTATAATTAACAACTCTGCCTCTTTCTCATGAACGTGCTCGAAACCGGATAGGTAATCCCAGGGGTAACTGAGCCAGTTGATAACCACCTTCATAGTACAGGTTATCAGGACGGTCAATGTTAGGTTCAGTCAAGCCAGATAACTAAAAGTTATCCTGATATAGTTATCTGATGGCTTGTTTTAAGGCTTAATATCTGAATTCAGGCTGTGCGCATTTTTCAGTGGACTTATCACTTTGATACATTTGTAACATTAACACCCCAATTTAGAATTTGCTTTTGTTGAAAGGGGACAACAGTCCTCAGGGAGTACAACAATGAATTACCTCATTGATTAATGTTATCAATCTCATATCAGAAGCTGTGTCTTCTTGATTCAATGGATCTCCAGTCTCTATTTCAAAAGAACACAACAGGACAACTGGGTGTAAATAAAGAACAAAAGTAAACAAAGTTTATCGATCTAAACTACTATCTACAGAGTAAATGCAACGTGTAATAATCATAAAGATTAAAATAATAATGAAATGAGCTGTGTGATGAGTTGGCAAAAGTGGGAGAGAATATGTTATGGCTATACAGCTAATGATCACTAAGTCTACGTATGAGATTTGATGATTAAATATTGCTATATTTTGACGTCAACCCAGTCATGAGCAGAAGGTTAAGACCGGCCTACTGTGAATTGTGCTGTAGCTGGATACTCTTGGCCAACCCATGTGGCTCTGGTTGCTGTGGTAACCCTGGAGACACAGGATCTAGCTGGATTCTCCTGGAGACCGTGTCCTGTTATCTCGGTGACGGATTCTGCTGATGTCTCAGCGGTTCAGCTCTGGTGGAGTTTGCCAGGAGACTTTCTTTCTCGGGAACTCTTGATTTCTGGTAGGCTTCTCTGCAGGTGGTTGTGGTCAGATGTGTTATCTACTGGTGTCTATTGCGGGTTGATGCAAGATAAACTCTAATGCACTTAATTTTGGCTGGATAACTTTAGAGGAGACTGGCATTGACCAGATGACTCTAAAACTGTCAAAAATCTTCAAAAAGGAAAACGTGATAATAACTAAGAAAGTTACATTACTCTGAGGCACTTCTGTTGTTTTGGTTCAATTGGTCTTGACTTGGCTTGGCTTATAAAAAACTGAAGATTGCGTGTATAGACAAAAAGAATGTTACTTGGAGCACATGGCAAAGAAGGGATGAAGGATGCGGACAAATGATGAAGTGCAAAAATGGCTAAGAGCTGTGGCTAAAAGTCTGTGGCCAAGAGCCATGGGTTTGTGGCTAGCAGCATAGAGCTAAGAGCTGATGACTTAGAGCCGATGACTTAGAGCTAAAAGTTTGGAGCTACGTAGCTACAGAGCCGGGCTTAGAGCAATGTGTGAATTGATCACAACTGTTTTATCCCCTGGGGGCTGGCGGATGTTTCAGTGGCGTCATCCGTGTCCTCCCATGTTTCAACTTGGAGAAGAGAGTACTTTTCCACAGAAATTTTGAATTGTTTCATTCTAGAGTTTACCTATAAACTCGTACATCCGTCTTCCACCATGACCATAAAACATTAAATGAAAAAACATACAAACCTAATGGCACTAATAATAACAGGCAGGAACAATATAAGTGTGGATTTCCTATTACATCCTTCAAACCTGGAATTAATCATAATAAGTGGTTAACTGATCAAACAACAATATAAACATTTCCTAAAGCTAATAATCTGTGATAACGATGCTGACAGTATGTTCAAATGAAAGACATTGTCTTAAAGTCTACATGTTACATTTCAACCATTCTATAGGATAGAAGTTTGGGATTGACATATTACATAGAAACATCACGAGTTACAGAACAGTTAGATAATTAGTTTTATATTCTGTGTCTGTAAAGAGTGTTCTGCTGGTCACTACTTAGGATTGGAATGTGGGTTGTGGTTTATGACTCTTATCTAGAGAGATACAGAGGAAGGGAGATTGGTGTGTGTGTGTGTGTGTGTTAGTGAGTGAGTGAGTGAGTGTGTGTGTGTGTGTGTATGAGCGTGTTGGTGAGTGAGTGAGTGTGAGTGAATGAGTGTGTTTGTGAGTGAGTGAGTGAGTGAGTGAGTGAGTGTGTGTGTGTGTGTTTGTGAGTGTGTGTGTTTGTGAGTGAGTGAGTGAGTGAGTGAGTGAGTGAGTGAGTGAGTGAGTGAGTGAGTGAGTGAGTGAGTGATTGAGTGTGTGTGTGTGAATGTGTTGGTGAGTGAGTGAGTGTGTGTGAGTGAGTGTGTTTATGAGTGAGTGAGTGTGTATGTGTGTGTGAGTGTGTGTGAGTGTGTGTGTGTGAGTGGGTGAGTGTGAATGAGTGAGTGAGTCTGTGTTTGTTAGTGTGAGTGTGTTTGTGAGTGAGTGTGAGTGAGTGTGAGTGAGTGAGTGAGTGTGTGTGTTTGTGTTTGCGAGTGTGTGTGTTAGTGAGTGTGTTTGTGAGTGAGTGTGAGTGAATGAGTGTGTTTGTGAGTGGTTGAGTGAGTGAGTGAGTGAGTGTGTGTGTGTGAGTGAGTGAGTGAGTGTGTTTGTGAGTGTGTGTGAGTGTGTCTTTTTGAGTGAGTGAATGTGTGTTTGTGAGTGTGTGTATGAGTGAATGTGTTTGTGAGTGAGTGAGTGTGTGTGTGTGTGTGTTTGCGAGTGTGTGTGTTTGTGAGTGAGTGAGTGAGTGTGTGTGTGTGTGTATGAGTGTGTTGGTGAGTGAGTGAGTGTGAGTGAATGAGTGTGTTTGTGAGTGAGTGAGTGAGTGAGTGAGTGAGTGAGTGAGTGAGTGAGTGAGTGAGTGTGTGTGTGTGTGTTTGTGAGTGTGTGTGTTTGTGAGTGAGTGAGTCAGTGATTGAGTGTGTGTGTGTGAGTGTGTGAATGTCTTGGTGAGTGAGTGAGTGAGTGTGTGTGAGGGAGTGTGTTTATGAGTGAGTGAGTGAGTGAGTGAGTGTGTATGTGTGTGTGAGTGTGTGTGTGAGTGAGTGGGTGAGTGTGAATGAGTGAGTGAGTCTGTGTTTGTTAGTGTGAATGTGTTTGTGAGTGAGTGAGTGAGTGTGACTGAGTGTGAGTGACTGAGTGAGTGAGTGTGTGTGTTTGCAAGTGTGTGTGTTAGTGAGCGTGTTTGTGAGTGAGTGTGAGTGAATGAGTGTGTTTGTGAGTGGGTGAGTGAGTGAGTGAGTGTGTGAGTGAGTCAGTGTGTATGAGTGTGAGTGAGTGAATGTGTGTTTGTGAGTGTGTGTGTGAGTGAGTGAGTGTGTTTCTGAGTGAGTGAGTGAGTGAGTGAATGTGAGTGAGTGTGAGTGTTTGTGAGTGAGTGAGTGTGTATGTGTTTGCGAGTGTGTGTGTTTGTGAGTGAGTGTGTTTGTGAGTGAGTGAGTGTGAGTGAATGAGTGTGTTTGTGAGTCAGTGAGTGAGTGAGTGAGTGTGTGTGAGTGAGTGAGTGAGTGTGTGAAGGAGTGAGAGTGAGTGAGTGGGTGATTGAGTGTGTGTGAGTGAGTGAGTGAGTGAGTGAGTGAGTGTGAGTGAATGAGTGTGTTTGTGAGTGAGTGAGTGAGTGTGAGTGAGTGTGTGAGTGTGTCTTTGTGAGTGAGTGAATGTGTGTGATTGAATGTGTTTGTGAGTGAGTGAGTGAGTGTGTGTGAGTGAGTGAGTGAGTGAGTGAGTGAGTGTGTTGGTGAGTGAATGAGTGTGAGTGAATGAGTGTGTTTGTGAGTGAGTGAGTGTGTGTGTGTGTGTTTGTGAGTGTGTGTGTTTGTGAGTGAGTGAGTTAGTGTGTGTGTGAGTGTGTGAATGTGTTGGTGAGTGAGTAAGTGTGTGTGAGTGAGTGTGTTTATGAGTGAGTGAGTGTATATGTGTGTGTGTGAGTGTGTGTGTGAGTGAGTGAGTGAGTGTGTGTGTGTGTGAATGCATTGGTGAGTGAGTGAGTGTGTGTGTGTGAGTGAGTGTGTTTATGAGTGAGTGAGTGAGTGTGTACGTATTTGTGAGTGTGTGTGTGAGTGAGTGAGTGTGTTTGTGGGTGAGTGTGTGTGTTTGCGAGTGTGTGTGTTAATGAGTGTGTGTGTTTGTGAGTGTGAGTGAATGAGTGTGTTTGTGAGTGAGAGTGAGTGAGTGTGTGTGTTTCTGAGTGAGTGAGTGAGTGAGTGTGTGTGTGTTTGCGAGTGTGTGTGTTTGTGAGTGTGAGTGAATGAGTGTGTTTGTGAGTGAGAGTGAGTGTGTGTGTTTGTGAGTGAGTGAGTTAGTGTGTGTGTGAGTGTGTGAATGTGTTGGTGAGTGAGTAAGTGTGTGTGAGTGAGTGTGTTTATGAGTGAGTGAGTGTATATGTGTGTGTG
>NW_019524945.1:399731-400234 GCF_002814215.2 Seriola lalandi dorsalis
GTGAGTGTGTATGTGTTTGCGAGTGTGTGTGTTTGTGAGTGAGTGTGTTTGTGAGTGAGTAAATGTGTTGGTGAGTGAGTGAGTGAGTGTGTGTGAGTGCGTGTGTTGGTTAGTGAGTGAGTGAGTGTAAGTGAATGAGTGTGTTTGTGAGTGAGTGTGTGTGAGTGAGTGTGTTTGTGAGTGAGTGTGTTTCTGAGTGAGTGAGTGAGTGTGTGTGTGTTTGTGAGTGCGTGTGTTGGTTAGTGAGTGAGTGAGTGTAAGTGAATGAGTGTGTTTGTGAGTGAGTGTTTGTGAGTGAGTGTGTTTATGAGTGAGTGAGTGTATATGTGTGTGTGAGTGTGTGTGTGAGTGTGTGTGTGAGTGAGTGAGTGAGTGTGTGTGTGTGTGAATGTATTGGTGAGTGAGTGAGTGTGTGTGTATGTGTGTGTGTGAGTGTGTACGTATTTGTGAGTGTGTGTGTGAGTGAGTGAGTGTGTTTGTGAGTGAGAGTGAGTGAGTGTGTG
>NW_019524946.1:0-16127 GCF_002814215.2 Seriola lalandi dorsalis
GTCATAGTATAGTAAGGCATAAAAAGTCATATTGTAGTAAGGCATAAAAAGTCATAAAAAGTCATAGTTTAGTAAGGCATAAAAAGTTGTAAAAACGTCATAGTATAGTAAGGCATAAAAAGTCATAATAGAGTAAGGCATAAAAAGCCATAATAAAGTAAGGCATAAAAAGTCATTAAAAAGTCATAATATATTAAGGCATAAAAAGTCAAAAAAAGTAAAGCATAAAAAGTCATAAAAACGTCATAGTATAGTAAGGCATAAAAAGTCATAAAAACGTCATAGTATAATAAGGCATAAAAAGTCATAAAAACCTCATAGTATAGTAAGGCATAAAAAGTCATAGTATAGTAAGGCATAAAAAGTCATAAAAACTATATAGTATAGTAAGGCATAAAAAGGTCATAGTATATTAAGGCATAAAAAGTCATAGTATAGTAAGGCATAAAAAGTCATAAAACGTCATAGTATAATAAGGCATGAAAAGTCATAGTATAATAAGGCGTAAAAAGTCATAGTATAGTAAGGCATAAAAATGTTGTAAAAAAGTCATAGTATAATAAGGCATGAAAAGTCATAGTATACTAAGGTAAAAAAGTCATAGTATAATAAGGCATAAAAAGTCATAGTATCGTAAGGCGTAAAAAGTCATAGTATATTAGGGTGTGAAAAGTCATAGTATACTAAGGTAAAAAAGTCATAGTATAATAAGGCATAAAAAGTCATAGTATAGTAAGGCGTAAAATGTCATAGTATAGTAAGGCATAAAAAGTCATAGTATAGTAAGGCATAAAAAGTCATAGTATAGTAAGGCATAAAAAGTCATAAAAACTATATAGTATAGTGAGGCATAAAAAGTCATAAAAACGTGTAAAAATGTTATAAAATAGTCATAGTATAGTAAGGTGTAAAAATGTTATAAAATAGTCATAGTATAACGAGGCATAAAAAGTCATAGTATAGTAAGGCGTAAAAATGTCATAAAAAAGTCATAGTATAACAAGGCATGAAAAGTCATAGTACAGTAAGGTGTAAAATGTCATAGTATAGTAGGGCTTAAAAAGTCATAGTATACTAAGGTAAAAAAGTCATAGTATAATAAGGCATAAAAAGTCATAGTATAATAAGGCATAAAAATTTTATAAAATATAGTATAACAAGTCATGAAAAGTCATAGTATAGTAGGTTGTAAAAAGTCATAGTATAGTAAGGTATAAAAAGTCATAGTATAATAAGGCAAAAAAATGTTATGAAAAGGTCAGAGTATAACCAGGCATAAAAGGTCATAGTATAGTAAGGCGTAAAAAGTCAGTATAATAAGGCATTAAAATGTCGTAAAAAAGTCATAATATAACAAGGCATTGAAAGTCATAGTGTAATAAGGCGTAAAACGTCATATTATAGTAGGTTGTAAAAAGTCATAGTATACTAAGGCATAAAAAGTCATAGTATAGTTTGGTGTAAATAGTAAGTATAGCAGGGTGTGAAAAGTCATAGTATACTAAGGTATAAAAAGTCATAGTATACTAAGGTATAAAAAGTCAGTATAGTAAGGCATAAAAATTTTATAAAAAAAGTCAGCATAGTAAGGCATAAAAATTCACGTAATAAGGCATAAAAAGTCATAGTATAGTAAGTCATAAAAACGTTTTTCGTAGTTTGAAAGGCTGCTGGGGAATGTCGGTGAAAAACAAAACTCTGGATACAACAAATGTGTTATTTTTAAAACAGACCAACTTTATTTAAAAGTTTTTCAATGAACAAAATTGGAAAACATTTACACAGTGAACAAAGAGACAACATGAAAATGTCGGAGAACTGTTGCTCCAGGGGGTCATCTGGGCTGTCACTTCTTCTTCTTGAACCTGGCAGAAAGAACAGAGCGTCAGCCATCTTATCCATTTCATCTTATCTTTGTGGTGGACAGAGACAGAGAAACTTACTTGGAGCCACCAGGACGCTTTCTATCCAAACCGAGCCGCTTCCTGTCAGCAAAGGATGGCCTGTAATAAGACAATTAGGTGAGACAGGTGTACAGATAGGTAAGTGTGTACTGAGGTGTGACAGGTGTACAGACAGACAGAAAGGTGTGCTAAGAGACAGTCTCACCCTGCTCTATAGTGTTTCAGGGCCTTGCTGCTGGTGTTGGTCAGCTCTTTGTCAAACACTGATTTCTTGCCTCCTTTTCTTGCTTTCTGATTGGCTGCTACACAGACAGACAAACAGTTTAGTTTAGCGCAACAGTTTACAGTATAGTGTGCATGTTTTATCAATAAAGTGTACAGTCTTTGGATTGCAGGAGAAAGCTTGAGTAACTGAAGAGGACCAATGAAGGCAGAGGGAGAACATACAAACTCCACAAGAAAGGCCCCTGGTTCGGGGTTCTACATCATAATCTTCTCACTGTGGGACGACAGTTCTAACCACTGCACAACTGTGCTGCCCCATGAAAAACACATAGTATATTAAGTCATAAAAAGTCACAGTATGGAAAGGCATAAAAAGTCACAGTATGGTAAGTAATAAAAAGTCATAGTATAGTAAGTCATAAAAAGTCATAGTATAGTAATGCAAAAAAGGTCACAGTATAGTAAATGATAAAAAGTCATAGTACGGTAAGGCATAAAAAGTCTTAGTATAGCAAGAAATAAAAAGTCACAGTATAGTAAGTCATAAAAAGTCATAGTATAGCAAGTAATAAAAAGTCACAGTATAGTAAGTCATAAAAAGTCATACTATGGTCATTTGATCAATTAAAATTTAAATATTCAATGCATTTTAGCATTTATCAGACTGTTCAAATACATGTTCATGTATTGATGTTTATGTATTCACGCATTTATCAGTCGTTACAGTATACTGTAGGTTTATATATCCATCAGCATGTCTCAATATGTTTATGTATTTATCAATATGTCTCAGTACGTGTATGTACATTAGTGTTTCTGACCTTTAGTCTGCGTCTCTTCCTCTGGCATTGCTCTCGCTCTCTTTGGTCGTCTCTCTCTCTTGGCCGCCCGTTCAGCAAACATCTGAGCCTTCAAGATCTCAAACTGAGAGCGCTCCTCAGACTGACACAGAGATAATGAGAGATATAAAGACACATTAAAGAAAGAAACACAGTCCTCTGTTTTCCTGCAGAGTGGCAGCTGCTTTGTACTAAAAAGACTGAATCTTTGTGATGTGTCTGAGTCAGGAGAAATAATTACAGAGGAAAAAACACTTTATACGTTGCTATGGACACCTGCTATAAAAAGACATAGAAACATGAACTTATGAGACTCCTGTCACTTGGTGGGGGTGTTGATGTAACCCACAGCTTTGAAATAACTGCTAACTCCACCAAACCTCATACAAATTATTACAAATTTATAAAACAACCTTCAGGGAACAACGTCACACATCTGATGTGTTATTACCGTCAGCTCCTTCTTCTTGCCGTCCTTCAAGAACTTTTCTCTCTTCTTCTTGCCTCTGAGAGCGAGATCAAACTCCTGCAGAGCCTTCGACGCTGATGAAGAGGAGGAGGAACAGCAGTTAAAATACTACTGTGGACTGCAAAGTACTGCAGACAGCTATAGAATACTGCTGAATGAAGTAGTGCAGTGCAGTTTAGGAGTAGCTGTAGTAAATGAGGTGCAGTACACAGTGTATTAATACTCACCACGACTCTGTTTCCTCTCTTGTTGAGTTTGAAACCAAACTCTCTGTGTTTCACTTGAAGCAGCAGAGCTATCAAGACGCTTCTGAGCCACGCTCAACTACACACACACACACACACACACACACACACACACACACACACACACACACACACACACACACACACACAGGTAAATTTATAGATTCTCACTTGTTTATGACAGGTACTACTGCAAATACTAAAATATTACTACTGTATATGCTGCTACTGCTGAGAGTACTGTATTGAGTACTGTATAATTAATAAACAGCTGGAAACAGCATGAAGTTCTGTTACTGGCTGTTCGTTAGACAAATGCACCCTGGGAGTCGTAGTTGACTTCTCTCCTAGAGTTTTTATGTCTCCACGGATCTTTAGCTCTAGTACATTTTAAGGCTTGTGTCATAAAGACACGGCTGTTCCTCAGACAAAGTGATGAGTTGATCATCTTTCCTCCGTCCAAAACTCTGACTTTGCTTTGAGCTTGAATAATGATGTGAAGGTGCTCAGGTGAGCAGATGTACTGGTGTTCAGGTGTGTAGGTGTACCTTGGCCTCAGACGCAGCCAGCTCTCTTTCCTCTCTCTCCAGCTTCACCACAGCGTAAACATCCTTCTCCAGTTTGGAAATCAGATCTCTGAACTTCAGGATGACATCTGGGTGGGTGGGAGAGGGAGAGAGAGAGAGAGAGAGAGAGAGAGAGAGAGAGAGAGAGAGAGAGAGTTTAGTCACAACACACGTGAGAAACCTTTTACTGTTTCTGTTCAGAAATACCAGTTCATCCCTTGTTACCTTACTGCTGCTCAGAACTCAACTCTCCCACGTTCCCTGAACTACACAGCTCTGTCTATTTCCCAGGCACACAGAAAACTCTCTGACAAACTGTCTCTCAGGTGTGTGTACCTGGCGGCAGGACTCGAGCCTTCACACTGTTCTTGGCAGACTTCACCACCTCCTTCAGCGTCTTCCTCTCAGACTCTCCGACCAGAGACACTGAACGTCCGGAACGACCGGCTCTTGCTGTGCGGCCGACTCGGTGGACGTAGTGTTTGACTGTGGATGGCATGGTGAAGTTTATGACCTGAGAGAGAGAGAGAGAGAGAGAGAGAGAGAGAGAGAGAGAGAGAGAGAGAGAGAGAGAGAGAGGTCTTTAGATGATCAGCCAGAAAACATGATGAGTTTGTCGAAATTAAAATCCAACTTAGTTTTAGTAAAGAAGAGCTTATGTCAATATATTTACACAAATTTGTTACTATGGTAACTACAGTTAGAACCGTGTAGGACTCTACAGCAACTACAAAGTAACCCTTTAATGCTGTACTTCAGTAGTAACTCCATGGCAACCTTATAGAGGGAAACCTTACAGTAACACTTAAGTGATTCTGTGGGAACCCTGTAGTGACTGTATAGTAACTCTACAGTAAACTCAGTGGTAACGTTATGGTAATCCTGCAGTAACCATTAAGAGATGTGACTCTCACCGTTTTGACTCCATCGATGTCCAGACCTCTGGCTGCTACATCTGTCGCCACCAAGATATCAATCTGTTCATCTTTAAAACGCCTGGAGAACACGGAGAATGAGAAAAAAAAAGGGTAAATACATACATATAAGGTTCTGGAGGTTCTCCAGACTGTGACTCTGTGTGTGTGTGTGTGTGTGTGTGTGTGTGTGTGTGTGTGTGTGTGTATGTATATACCTGAGGTTCTCCAGTCTCTGGCTCTGGCTCAGTTCTCCGTGCAGTTCTCCGACCTTCAGTCCCATCAGGCCCAGCAGGATGTGCAGTCGGTGAGCCTGTTTCCTCGTCTGAGTGAAACACATCACGTGATCCTGGAACGTTCGAGTCAGCAGAGCTAAGACAAAACACAACAGTCAGTAACAGTACTGCAGTGTTTGTAGTAGTACCACTACTGTACTGTAGTATTAGCAGTAGTACTGGAGTATTATCGGGACCTACCAGCCACCACAGCCTCCCTGTCTCCTTCTCTGTTCGGTCGGATTCTGACAAACTCCTGTCGCAGGAACGGAGCCACGTCAGTGTTGCTGTTAACAAAGATCCTGATTGGCTGCTTCAATGAAACGGCTGCCAGGTCCTTCACCTGGAGACAGAGGTCACATGACACACACTAACACACCTGGAGGCACAGGTCACATGACACACACTAACGCACCTGGAGACACAGATCACACGACACAGGTATGAACGAGTACCTCGTTTGTCATGGTGGCGGAGAACAACATGGTCTGTCTGTTGTAGGAACACAACCTGATGATCTCCTTCATCTGCTCCTCAAAATACTCGTCCAACATCCTGAGAGACAAAGGCACAGAACCACACAGGTGAGTTCCAACAGGTGAGCTTTTCTTTCGAGTGGTCTGCGTTTCCATTCAGTCATGTAATGCAAAATCATTCCAATTAAATATGACGATAGATTTCTTTATTTTATTTAAATTTTTCGCAAGATTTGAGTTTTTTTCAAAAGTCACGTTTCCATTACTTGTTTTTAAGTTCGCACATTACGCACGTTAATGGAAACGCACCTAGTGTTTACCTGTCAGCCTCGTCCAGGATCAGGATCTCAATCTGAGTGAGCTCGAAGCTCGGTGTGTTGTGAAGGTGATCAATCAGACGACCAGGTGTAGCGATCAGGACGTCTGGCCCCGCCCTCAAAGCCACCTCCTGAGACTTCAGGTCCAACCCACCTGGAGACAGGTCGAGACAGGTAAGGTTATTCAGGACCAGAATGAGTCTAGAATTCGAAGTCAAACTGAGTCCAGGGTCACGAGTCACAGTAAGTCAGTAACCAGTAATCAGACGTACCAACAGCCAGGCAGGTGGTGATGGAGGTGAACTGGGCGAGTTGACGGGCCACAGAGTGAACCTGGATCCCCAACTCTCTGGTTGGAACTAGAACCAAGACCCGGGTCACCTGGGAAGTCCTGGGCTTATAAACTAAACGCTCCAACACCGGCAGCATGAAGGCTGCTGTCTTTCCTGAGGAGAGGAGAGGAATTTTTCATAGTTTTTCATCTGGTCTCAATATGATGAATAGGTTCCAGGATATCAGGATTACCTGTCCCAGTAGCAGCGCAGGCGCAGAGGTCTCTGCCCAGCAGGCCAACAGGAACACAGGCCTTCTGGATGGGTGTTGGCTGCTTGAAGCCCACAGCTGTGATGGCCTGCAGGGACACAACATGAGGTCACAAATATCATCAACAACAAAACCAGGAGAACATGAGATCAGGTATTTATACCCGATAGGTGATATCAGACACTCGGAGGTTTTACCTTCAGAATGGGTCTGGACAGGTTCATGTCATCAAAGGTCAGCTGATCATCGTACTGAGATGCGTCTTCATAGAATGCCTCTGGAGCCTGAACAGGACAAACACATCCGTTACCGTGGTAACCATGCACACATCACCTGTACACCTGTGACATCATCAGCTCCTCATCCTAACCTCTTCTCCCGCCTTCCTTTTCTTTCCACGTCGTTCTTTCTCTCTCAGGGTGTCTGCCGGGAAACAGGAAGTCAACAACACAAATAAAACACTTTTTCAATGTTTAAATTCGTTTTTTTTTTTTAATTAAATTCATTAGAAAAGTTGAATTTTTATTGGGATTTTTCTGTTCAGACCTGCAGTTTGTTTTACGGAACTGAATTATATTTTAGTGACCTTTACATTTTTTTGTTATTGATCATCAGGTTATTAAAACTGTTACAATAAGTAAAATCTTTCAGCTTCCTGTCAAACATAAAAATAAAAGCCTCTCCTGAACTCACCTGATTTGGTAAGAATCTCCTCGTCACTCGAGTCAAACTCATCTTCATCGTCCTCGTCGTCCTCCTCCTCCTCATCATCACCTTCATCAGCTTCTCCTGCAGCAGGCTTTACATCCTGTTCTTCATCATCATCTTCTTCTTCTTCCTCCTCCTCCTCCTCGTTCTTCCCTGCAGTATCTTCAGCAGCGCCGCTCTGAGCTGATTTCTCCTGCAGATCAAAACAAACTTCACCTTGGGCACAGGAAGTAGAACCTGGCCAGAGAGCGGGAACTGCTTTATTTTTTCCCCCCAGCCAAGACAGATGAAGACCTACCCTGCCTCTGATTGGCTAGTACTCAGTTAGGTTTGGTTTGGGCATGAAGAGCCATGATTGGTTGGGGTAAGAATATCAGGGTAAGGCAATTAGATGCTGGGTAGGGGCTCTTCACCTGGCCAAAGCACTCACCTCAGCTTTCCTTTTCTTCCTTATTTTCTCTATTTTCTGGTCCAGAGTCGTCACAGATCTCTGCAAACACAGAACACTGTTAATA
Source organism: Seriola lalandi dorsalis (assembly GCF_002814215.2). Classification (NCBI taxonomy): domain Eukaryota; kingdom Metazoa; phylum Chordata; class Actinopteri; order Carangiformes; family Carangidae; genus Seriola; species Seriola lalandi. The sequence goes on from NW_019524946.1 coordinate 7,997, forward strand.
CACAACCAATGGAGAGTATTAAAGAACCAAAACACTGCCGGCGAACGTTAGAGAATGGAAGAACATTAGAGAGTGGACGTGAACTGTCCCACACTGACACTCGATCATACTGCTGCAGGTTTTACCTTCTTTTTAAGCTGCTTCATGACATCGGCCATAACCCAGTCGTCATCATGGTTCAGGACGTCCCTCTCTCCAAACTGAAAGTCTGTGTTAAAATCTTTCGACCCGAAATTCTTGAGCTTCTTCTTCCTGTTCAGGATGATCCGCTCCTCCTGAAACACACACACAAAAATACACACAGTTAACGGACAACAACACAACAGTTAATACACAACATACACACAGTCAGTACACAATAATACAATTAATACACAGCTCCAGAGTTAATCAAATAAAAATACATAAGGATATATATTCAACTCTATATTTTTAATTTTATTTAATTGGCTAATGTTTATGATGTTTAAACTCCAGTGGTCTGAACTGTTGAAGTTTCTTCTAGAACTGCAATGTCAACTTCATAGTTTTTGGGTTTAAATTAAAAAAAAAGGTACATTTTGTTTTGTTTATTTATCGGCGGTAAATCCGCTGTTTTCCAGCCGAAATCCGGTTCCCCTCCAGCGGCCTCGACGGTTTACCGGGGAGAGATCCAGCTGTGTGCCCGGACTAACTCACCTCCTGGTCGGACTCGCTGTCGGGTTCCTCCGGACTCTGGTCCTCGTCCCGGATCGTCCCGATCAGACCCAGTTCTTCCAACATGGCGGACGACGCTGCGGTACCGGAACACTGGGCTGTGAACGGAATGTAGACCGGTACTGTGTCAGAACCGGTTCTACACAAGTCCTGTGGAGCTTCTTTACAGTTTTTCCCTCACACGTGTGTTGACGGAAACAGGAAGTAGGTTTGTACAGTTTCCGGTTTACGGATCTGTTTTTTTTTTTTTTTTTTTTAAATAAACTTTATTGGTAATTGACAAATACACAGTAAAAACTGGATCAGCCAAACAATTCTTTCTTTCTTTCATCAAAAATAAAATTGCAGCTTATAAAACATTTGTGTTTCTCTGTGTGTGTAGACCTGTACTACTATCTTTGTGAGGACCAAGTTCAACTTTCAACCTTCATAGTGAGGACACTTGAACTCGGCCATGATCACTACTTCAAATTACCGTTTGAATGTTCAGACTTGGTTTTAAGGTTTATGTTAGAATGAGGATTATGTTAGGGTTAAAAGAAAGACAAATCTATATGTGTGTGATGATTGTTTCAGATTATCTCTTTTGAACTAAAACATATGATTTATTCTTACCACAAATAACACACACACACACACACACACACACACACACACACACACACACACACACACACACACACTGATCCTTAACCACTGGAATTTCCTAGAAGAGTCGAGTCTCTGTCACAGTGTCCCGGTGATGCCATCAAACAGGAAGCACAAAGACAAACTTAAAGAAGACAGAAACTATTAAACAGAAAACGTCTTGAAGATAAAGAAAAAAATATTTAGATGAATGAAGACTAAAGAGCTATAGATTTAAAAACAGGAAAAAAAAACAGGCCTGAGCCCTCAGACACAGAATGTAATGTCCAGTGGACATGGGGGGATATGTCCTCCTCCTTTCATTCTTTCAGGTAGATTTTCTGTTGACTGTTCAGAGGAGGTCTGATTCATCTGTGGTTACCATCAGTTGACTGGTATACCCTGGGTTTCGCCTCACAGGCTACATACGGCCTGCCTTGCGTCATTGGTTGTTGGGGTTGTATGGTTCATATGGACGCTGAAGGGAAGACCTGCAGACACTGCTCAGGGCTGAATAAGTCCTTCACCTCCTCTGCGTGTTTTCAGAGTAAATAGACACAGGTTTGGTTTTATGCACCAGTTCCCTTAATTCAAGACAGTTATTTTCCGGGGGTAGGTGATGAAAAGAAACCTTGAACCTTGGCATGAAAACACAATGAGTCAATATAACTAAACATAAAGTTAGTGGCTTTAAAATCACAGCACTTTATTCTATTCTAAGTTTTGTAGGCCAACATTATTACGGAAGTTTTCAGATTCATCATTTCTTATTTGCTTGATTGATTTAAGAGTAATCGTAAATTACAATAAATCAGACACACATACATACACACACACACACACACACACACACACACACACACACTCATATATATGGACATTTCACTGTGTCCCCCTCACTTGTGAAATCAAACCTGAACCACTGCTCACAATGATAGAAGAACGAGAAAACACACTGAGAGGGAGGAGGAAGGGCCAGGAGGAGGAGGAGGGAGGAGGAGGAGGGAGGAGAGGGGTGAGGGGGAGGAGTCAGTCCCTCAGGATAAAAATCTCCAGAGAGTGAGTCAGTGTGAACAGGGACACAAGAACAGACTACATCAGCTACAGAACAAGAGATCCAGAACGTGAATCTAGAACCATCAGGCCTGAGCTCCTCCTTCTTCAGTCTGCTGATCTGTGAGTTTCATAATTTTTATCTTTCAGACATTCAGAGTAGAGTTCAACTGTTACTGAAACAAGACAGAGACAGACGTACAGAGAGAGGGATAGACAGACAGACAGACAGACAGACAGAGAGACAGACAGACAGACAGGTAAACAGAGTGACTCATCATGGACAGGTGAGTAGTATATTAACGCATATCAACGTGTATCTGATGGTAACCCTAACCCATTCTGTGTGAAAATGGAGGAAGTTAAAATGTTTCTGCTGATCTACCCGCTAACACCAACATCCAGGCCTGTTTGGGAGCCAATATGACGACAGAAAAATTCAAAGCTGTCACGAGAAAAAGACCCCGAAAAACGCTTATCACATTAAAATCTCAGCTATGGGTCGGTTCTGGTGTTCCCTTTTTTCCTGTTTTTGTAGTTTACCATGTTTTTCCATTCAGTCAAATTGTCCCCATTAAAAGTTGCTGAATCAGCAGTGATCAGCTCCTGTTTGCAGTGTAGTCTTGGATGTACAGACAACTACCACTGGATTACTGTGATACTGAAGAAAAACTGAGGTTCTGCAGCCTCTTATTTCTTGATTTCTAAGTTTTGGAGGTTTATTCTGGATGGACATCAGAGATAATGATATCCTCAGGAAGATGAAGTGTGTTCACATCTTTCTGTCACTTTATTTTAGGTATTGTCATGTTGAGAGACGTCATGACCGATCGGATTGCTGTGTGTTAGCAGTGGAAGAAGGTTGATCTGTCAGGGGTCAGAGGTCAGGCTGGGCGGAGATTCAATATCTTCTTCTTTCTTTGAAGAGAATCTTTTTAATTAAAGGTTAGCAGTTAACAGTTAGCCAGATGTCCAGATGTGGGTGCAGCAGCAGCTGGATGCTGATTGGCTCTCCTCACTGAGCTGTTATTAAACACACAGATTATAGACTGAGTGGGCGTGTGTGTGGTCCTGGTTGTCTGTATTTGTGAGGACTTTCTTCTCTTCAAAGGCTTTAGACCTGATGATTAATGTGTGTGTGTGTGTGTGTGTGTGTGTGCTCAGACCCTGCTGGTCAGTAGAAGTGGAAACACTGACAACTGACTGACTGTATTACAGTGTAATCTGAAGCATAACATCTGTAAGTAGAAACAGGTCCACTGTGGCTGAAGGATAAAAACTGTGTTGTCGTCAGTTGTGTGTCTGAGACAGTCTGAGTTAATGAGACAACTGTCAGAGTTCAGCTTAAGTTTGAAAACAGTTTATATATAAATTTTACAGAAAGAAGTAAACAAAGTGAATGAACAGACATATGATTCCACATGAGTGGAAGATTTATGTGTTTTTTCCTCCCAGATTAATCCGTTCAGTTTGTTTTAAAGACAGAAAAACAGGGTCTGGAGGTTGTTGGGAAAGAAAGAGGTGGGGGGGCGGCAGAGGTTACTGCAGTTCAAGTTGAAAAGTGTTTATATGTACGACACAGTCCGAGAATAAGTTCAGCTGTGAGCTACGGAGCCACAGGAGGGACAAAAACACTCCAATGAGATCAGTCTGTTCATCATGATCTAGGACACTGCTGCAGCTTCCTGTTTACACGAGAGGATGCTGTCTGTCTGTCTTTGTTTATTTGTTTAGAACCGGTGTTTTGATTATGTTTTAAAACCACACGCGACTGACGTTTTTGCATTCCTACTGATTTCCAAACAGAAAGCTGTCATAATGAAGGATCCCATTTCTCTTAAGTTCTGTAGCTCAAAACTTTGGACGTTCTTCGTCAGTGGTTCTTCAGAGCCTTTCAGTGATCAGCTGCCAAACCCAATTTTATAGATTTTTTTCAAGGCTGCGTCTCTACACTTCTTTAAATGCCAAAAAGTGTAATTTCAGAAGCATGACGTTAGTAAATTTGGAAAAGGAGCTGCTCGTAAGTTTCCATAAGGTCTGCAGAAATTTGCTCACATTATTTCTCAAACTTCTTAACTGAGTAATTAGTTAAACTAGGAGTCTGAAGGACTCACCGAAGGACAGGAGTCAGTATTATAGGAAGAGAAAAGAGAAACCTTTTCTCTGATGTGGTGAACTGTAACAAACGGCAGCTGAGAGCCTGGATGGTGAGTTATTGGTGTCCTCTGATTGGCTGAGGCCTTAATTAACACTACATTACGATTGGCTGAATCAAGAGGTGAATCTACTGATATGGACCGTTAACCTTTCACAAGAAGGAACTAAAGTTATATTTATATTAATATAAATATATATTTATATTTTATATTTATAGGTCATAATCCTGAAAATACAGAACACACAGAACAAAGACCTGAACCAAACCTGCGTATGGTTCCTCCTGGATTGGCTCCAGCACCCCTGTGACTCTCAAAATAAGTGGCATAACTAATGGATGGGTGTTTCTTCTTCTGTGTTTGAGGTTGACATGCTCCAGTTCAGGATGACTCCCTGTCTGTTGTCCCTCCTCTTCGTCGTCCCTTTGCTGTCCTCCATCATGGCTGCTGCCGAACATGCTGGCTGCAAAATCCGCATCACTGACAAAGGACTGGATATGTGTGAGTAGTAGTTAAACTTTAATCCTGATTCATAATCTGGATTTAAACGATATGGATCCTATAATTGATTCATTTTCTGCCACTTATCCGGGGCTCAGCAGTTGGTGTGACAGTGGACTGAGCAGGGTAGTCGAGACGTCCCAGTAATGTTTTACAGCTCCTCCTGGATGGGATCTATGATCTCTCCAGTGTGTTCTGGGTCTACCCCGGGGTCTCCAACCAGTTGCATGTTTTCAGTAAACCTCCAAAGGATGTTTATTGATTCTGGAGGATCCTGATCAGAACCACCTCAGCTGGCTCCTGTCAACATGAAATAAACTCAAAATCTTAAATTTGCAGTTTGAAAAATTGTGGCACCACCTCAACTGAGGGAATAGACAAACAAATTAAAGTAAATTAAGATAAATTCTCAATACAGGGATCTCTGTCTCTGCTTTGAATGAATACACAAGACCATGACTGGATAAATAAAATAAATAAAAATAAATAAATACATTCATTAATAATGAACACAAAACAAAGAGGTTGGAAACAAACAGATGAATTAAGTCGATCATCTTATTGCACATAAACCCTCTGACCACAACAACAGCCACTTGTACTGTATTAGTTTTTGAATACTAACAGTAATAAAAGTCAGCGTCCTGTGTTTGTTTGCAGTATAGTACTTGTAGCCATTGATCTGTTTGCAGTACTGACATTTTGCGTTTTTTTGTAGTGAAGAACTAACAGTATTTTTCTGTCTTATTGTCAAAGTAGCAACAGATTTTGAAGTACTGCCACTAACAGTGTGTGTTTTTGTTCTCAGTGAAGTATGAGACTCAGAAGTTTGTGGAAGAGGAGCTCACTAACATCAGTATGCCAGAGATGAAGGGAAAAGATGGACGCTTCCAATACACCATCACTGAGTATGAGTATTACTTTATATTTGAAGTAGTACTTTACTACCGAATATTCAACATGTGTATTAATACTGTCTCTCTCCCTGGTCTGTCGTCAGTGTGAAGATTACAGAGCTGAATCTGACTCACGCCGAACTGCAATTCATCCCCAACGTTGGTTTGTTGTTTGATGTTCAGAACTCGTCGATCTCCCTGAGTTTCCACCGACGGATCCTTTACTGGTTCTTGTGAGTTCTCCTACAGAACGTCGACTTAACTCTGGCAGTGAACTGGTACTGGCGTGGATGCATTGTGCAGAGCAAGGGCTTCTCTCCTGTAGATCTGGATGCATTGTGCAGAGCAAGGGCTTCTCTCCTGTAGATCTCTCTGAGCAAACTTCAACAGTGTCTTCATCTAAAGTTTAGAGAACACAAGTTGATGGTTTAGATTCTGTTTCTTATTGGAATAATGCCAATAAGAAAAGCTTTGTTGTTATTGTTATTATCATGATAAATATTATGATCCGAGAACAGGTGTTAACGAGAGCGGAGGGGCAAACAATTTTCAACCGCACAACTGTGAAGTAATAAGCTAAAACTAGTACAAACATATTATTTTATGTTTTCAAGTTTAAGAGTATCTTGTTTTCTTTCCTCCATTAATAAATACTGAATTGTGACATTAAGGAGAGAGTGCGTGTTGATGTTCTGATCGCTCCTAACAATCCATGTTAGATCGGATCAATTAATCTTTACAACTTAAATAGTTCTCCTACAGAATAACATACATCTAATATGACTGATTTATATTTATTATATAAGATTTATTACAACAGTGATGAAGATGATCAAAATGTTGAAGAAGAAAAAGAAGATGATGATGATGATGATGATGATGATGATGATGATGATGATGATAACAGTGGTTTTTTGTTGTTTCTGTGTCTCAGTTACGACACAGGAAACATCAATGCGTCGGCTGAAGGAGTGAACATCAACACGGCTCTTAATCTGATCAGAGACGACGAGGGACGACTGAAGATCAATAATATCACCTGCGATGCCAAAATCAACAAAATGAGAGCAGAGTTCAGCGGAACACTCGGGTAAATTATGTTATCACTCATGATTATTGATTACTTTTAATGGGATTCATGTGATTATCAAACATGATTACTGATTAATGTTGATAAAACTGATGTAGTAATTGATAATCATTATTGATTAGATTCAATAGTACCTATGTAGTAATAAATAATCATTAAATCATTATTGACCTGTCTGTCATTACATGTTTGTTTGTTTTTTCAGGAAAGTTTACGACTTCCTGGCCAGCTTTCTGACATCAGGCATGCGCTTCCTCCTCAACCAAAGGGTCTGTCACTTCAAGGGGTTTCTGTCTGTCTGGAGGCGCCTCTCTCAAAAGCATCAATATATCAATATATAATAATATAATAATATAAATAATAATATTAATAATAATATAATAAGTATGTTATTTGCATGTGTGTGTGGATTTTAGTTTCTTCTTTCCAGTGTTTCAAAATAAAAAATGTGAGTGGTCTCTTTTGAATGTTAGTTATCAGTAGGTATGGCTCACTTTTGAATTTTAATTATTAATGAATAATTATTTATTATTTTAATTATAATGGGCCAAGATCTGCCCTGCTTGTGCTACTGGCTGTGTCTCTGACCCAGCTCTGTGTCTGACCTGTCTCTCTCAGATCTGTCCGGCTCTGAATCACGCCGCTCTGGTTCATGTGAACTCGCTGTTGGAGACGATTCCCGTAAGGTCGGAGGTTGATAGTTATATTGGTATCGATTATTCTCTGATCAATGATCCAGTGGTGACGTCCAGGAGCCTCGACATGCACTTCAGGGTCAGACTCAGACACATATTTAATCACATCATTTTATTCTACATGACGTGTTCTGACATGGACCTTGTTGCGTCTGTAGGGGATGTTTTTTGACCTGTCCAATCAGAACGACTCGTTGGTGAACTACGCCGTGGACCCCGTCATCAGAGAGTACGACCGGATGGTTTACCTCGCTCTGTCCGAGTTCTTCTTCGACAGTGGAATGTTCTCCTACTACAAAGCAGGAGTCTTCCAGATGCACATCGTCAACGAGAAGGTCACAACCACCACAGACCCCCCCAAACCACCACAGACCCCCCAAACCACCACAGACCCCCCAAACCACCACAGACCCCCCC
>NW_019524946.1:16357-16664 GCF_002814215.2 Seriola lalandi dorsalis
TTACATCACTGCTCCCACACGATCAGCTGACTGGGTAATCACATGACCAGGCAGGTGTACAAGTGTTCCTAATAAAGTGCTTGGGAGTGTATATGTATGTATATCATCACTCACCCTGTGGTGTTGACAGCAGCTGTGTTGATCTCTGCAGGGTTTTATCGTGATTGGAGCAAATCTTCACTTCACCAAAGGACTGAGAGAAATGATCGCAGGGAGCAACGAGACAGAACCAGAAACCAACACCATCTAAAACACCAGCACGCACGCACGCACGCACGCACGCACGCACGCACGCACGCACATACAC
>NW_019524946.1:16684-23618 GCF_002814215.2 Seriola lalandi dorsalis
CCACAAACCACCAGACATCCAAAATCACTATAGACCTACAAAACCACCACAAAACTATGACAGACTCTCAAGACCACCAAGGTCTTTAAAAACCACCAGAGACCCAAAACAACCACAAACCACCACAGACGCCCCCCAAACCAATGCAAAAACCCAAAACCATCACAGACATCCAGAACACTACTGACCCAGAAAACCACCACACCACCTCAACCACCATAGACACCCAAAAACCACCATAGACACCCAAAACCACCAGAGATAACCAGAATCAATATAGATGTGCAAAACAACCACAGACCCACAAAACCACCACAAAACAATGACAGACCTTCAAGACCACCAAGGTCTCTCAAAAACACCAGAGACACCCAGAAACCAAAACCACCTCAGATAACCAACCAGATTGTTTCTTGGAGAACTGAACTGACCTTCATTTTTGTGCCGTGTCGTCTTTCAGATGCCGAAAGATTTGGAGATGTTGTTGAGAACCACCTACTTTGGAGCCATCATGATGATAGTGAGTAGAAAACATGGAGACAGTCACACAACAGAAAGAGAGTAGACCAACAGCAGAGACAGTAAAATCATAGTGGTGTGCTCTTGAGAGAACATGGTGTAGTACCTGTTGTCCTTTATGTTCTCCATGTGAGTTCTGGGTAGAGCCTGGTGTCGTTATGTAGTATTATGTATTATTACTGTACGTTCTCCTTCTGGTGTTGTTTTCTTGTAGTTCTGTTTGTCCTTCATGTTTTGTGTGTTATAGGTAGAACCCGGTGTAGTTTTTTAAGTCATTGTAGAACTGTGTAGTACCTGTTGCCCTTCATGTTCTTCTTGTGCGTTTTTGGAAGAACCCAGTGTAAAACAGTGTGTAGCACCATTTACGCTTCAAGTTCACTGTGTGTTCTCGATAGAACCTGTGTAGCACTGTAGTACTGTGTTTTACAGTATTTCATGTTCTCCCTGTGTGTTCTCGATAGAACCCGGCTCTGGTGGAAGCTCCAATCTCGCTTCAGCTTGCTGTCAACTCACCTCCAAAAACTACCATCAAGACATCTGGAGCAACAGTTGTCATGACAGCCATTGTCAAGGTGATGTTGCTGCCTCCAGGTCGGCCTCCGGTCCAGCTCAGCAGCATGACCATGGTACGTACAGACGAATACATTTTAGTCTGAACAAATCCCGTCAATCACCACTGGTTCAGGTGTCAGACATCTCCTAATGACAAACTGAAACTTTCCAGTTCAATCACCAGTTTATGAGTTAAAACCAGTTTAATGTTTGAAATTGAAAATCTGCTGTTTTAAATTTCTCCTCCTGCAGGAATCAAAGTTTAACGCCAAAGTTTCTATGAAAGGAAAACGTCTGGCTGTTCACGCTGACCTACGCAGGTACACACACACACACACACACACACACACACACACACACACACACACACACACACACACGTCCAATCCTTGTATAACTGAAGTGACTGGGTGTTAAAGGCACAAGAGGCCGATAAAAAAAATTCACCCTCTTCCAAACTCAGTGCTGATCTCCATCACAATAATTCATATCTCACTTAGTGTGTCGTTGCCGTTGCTGTCTTGTCCTGATGGTCTAGTGGTCTGGACACATGCCCTGTGATAGTGATAGTAAGGTTCGAATCCAGTTCGACGACCACAGTGTGTGTGTGTGTGTCTTCCTGTTTCTCTCGTCGTATAATGTCTAGATGTCCAACGATGTGCTTCATCTTTCAGGTTTAAAATCTTCTCCAACCAATCAGCTCTGGAGTCTCTGGCAGTAAGTGTTGTCGTCTTTCATCTGATTATATGTAATGTCGTGTTTCTGACAACAGGGGTCAGAAAGAGACCAACTGTGAATCACAATACACCACAGGGAGAACCTGTCTTTCTGTCCGACCTGTCTCTCTCTCTCTAACATCATGTCTGTCTGTCTGTCTGTCTGTCAGTTGATTCCTCTGCAGGCTCCTCTGAAGACCATGTTGCAGATGTCTGTGGTTCCTTTAATCAACAGTAAGAAACTGATTCAGTGACTGTAAAACATGAAGCCACTGTCACACTCACTTCTGTAATGATGTTTTACTGACTACATTTGTGTGTGTGTGTGTGTGTGTGTGTGTGTTCAGACTGGACCAAGAGAGGAGTTCGGATCCCTCTGGCAGATGGGATGGACTTCATTGAGGAGGTGGTTGAATATCACAATGTAAGTCTGTTTAGATATTAAACACGAACCATGATGCTGTATTCTGACTGGTCATGATTCTGTGACCTGCTTCACCCTCCACTCGACCACGGGATGTTATATCAAGCACTTTATTAGGAACCCCTCTCTAACACTGGGTGTTTTCTCCCTTTACTCTGCACATAATTTCATTACATCACTGCTCCCACACGATCAGCTGACTGGGTAATCACATGACCAGGCAGGTGTACAAGTGTTCCTAATAAAGTGCTTGGGAGTGTATATGTATGTATATCATCACTCACCCTGTGGTGTTGACAGCAGCTGTGTTGATCTCTGCAGGGTTTTATCGTGATTGGAGCAAATCTTCACTTCACCAAAGGACTGAGAGAAATGATCGCAGGGAGCAACGAGACAGAACCAGAAACCAACACCATCTAAAACACCAGCACGCACACACACACACACACACACACACACACACACACACACATAATATGTTTATAATAACTATTATAACTTTATTTGTATAGCACCTTTCAAACAAATGTATATTTACTACACTGTATGGTTATATACACACAATGTAAATATAAACAACACTGTGTAAATATGTATTGACATATACAATACATACACTGAATTGTAAGCAAAGATGTGTTTGTATACAAGACAGACATATATATATATATACATACATTATAGACAGTATATATAACACTGCTTATATATACACACTAGGCTAATGGCTGAAGTTTTTAGGCAAAAATAATAGTTTTTATTTCTTTGTGAACTTAATCCAAAGTGCAGTAAAGAGAAAAAAAAATCTAACTTACAACACACTGGACGCCACAGGTGTTCTGCATCATGTTAATCAGCTACCTGCAGAGCAAACAGAGGCACAGGTTATCAAACCAGCATATCAAACCTCCAGAGGCCTGCACTACGAAGCAGGTTCAACATATCCAGGATATCTTTTTGTTGTCAGGCTTAACTAAACTGAACAACTGCAACCATGAGCAGTGACACCATGGTGGCTATCAGTTCGGTAAGTCAACCTAGGTTTTCTTGAGCCATGGAAATGTAGGGTTAAACCTGAAGTTACCTCGCTAATCACAAATCCTGCTTCAGAGTACAGGCTTCAGCCGTCATCACAATATAACAGTACACACACACACACAAATATATATGTGTATATATATATATATATATATGTATACAGAAAGCTGCAGAAATGTATAATTTGTGTGTTCATGATGGTTGTGATGTAACCATGGCAACCACGAGAACTGCTAGACAGGGAAACATAGTGTAGCATAGTGTAAACTTGACTAAACCAGTGTCAACCAGAACTACCGCAGAGTACACCAGTATAAACCTGTGACATAACCAAAACTGTATGTTCGTGTTCATTACCTGTTTCATGCACTGTAACTATGGCGACATGACATCATTATGTGACACCTGTATTTGATCATTGTGATTTCTATGTTCAAACATCGTGTAACTGTTTTAATGAATAAAGTAAAACTAAACTGGAAATGTTCATTTTGTTTGTCAACAAACAGTTAATTTATGACTGTATTAAAACAGCTGATAGTAGGGCTGTCACAGTATCAAGATTTTCACTGCACAATATTGTGATCAAAAGAATTCACGAATATTTTCTCGATGTCTATAGAAAATTTTGGGGAAAAAATGTTATCAGTCAAAATTGTCTTTAACTTGGTTTGTTTAGTGTTTTGCGTCTTTGGCAAATGACGTACGTCATTTTTTAACGTACAAAAATAACAACTACACTTAACGTACAGTGAAAAGACAACCAGATGAACTGATCCACGAGACCTAACATCTGCCCTCAACACAATGTCAGCTGAAACTCTACCTGCCAGTTTTGCCAACCTTGGAAACTCTTCATTAGCTTCCCACCACTGAACAGCTCCGAGAACAGGTAGCTGTGCTGATGCTAACGTTAATGCTAATGCTAGTTCAGAGTCTATACTGAAACATGGATATACTGGCACAAGTAAACACCCGTAACCATGGTAACTGTACACGACAAGGACTGAAACACCTGTAACCATGGTAACTGTACACGACAAAGAATGAGACACCTGTAACCATGGTAACTGTACACGACAAAGACTGAGACACCTGTAACCATGGTAGTTGTGCACGACTGAGTCACCTGAAACCATGGTAACCGTAGTTGACAAAGGCAGATGAAAATTGAAAATGCCTTTAGTGTTTATCGACTAAAACATTGAACGCTGATCATTGTTCATTGAATGAATCAATAAACAGCATCAGATTTCACTTCACGTCATTTATTGATCAATTTGGCAGATTTTATTCTAATATGGTAAAAAAAAAGAATAAAAAATACAGCAGCAAAATCATTTGCCTTCATTCAAACTCACTGCATCACAAAGTAAACAGTCAATCAGTCAACATTAAATTAGCAGCTTGTTAATAGTTAATTATCAAGTAATATCAGTTAATATATCAGTTAATGATCAATTGCTATTAGTAAACTAAGCTAACTGGAAGTAGTTAACTCAGGTAACTATCAGCTAATTATCAGTTTATAATCAGTTCACACTTGTAAACAACTTTCACATGTTGATGTGATAAACAGATTTGTCACAGTTTTTTTGTTAAGCTTAACTTCTCAAACTGATAATTATTTCAATCTTTTTAAAATAATTATTTATATATTAATATAATCTGAGTGCTGAAACAAATCACCAATTGGACTGGAACAACAGTAGTCTGAGTCTGTCACAGTTTGGAGCTGAAACAAACCAGGTTTTAACTCTCTGGTCACTTGGTGAAATATTTGCCGATGTCATCGTAACCATGGAAACCGCACTTCCTGCCAGCAACTTTGCAGCCGAAGGCCAGGGCGTCCTGCAAACTTCCGCCTACAGACGGAACAGAAAATTATAGACAAACATTTTGTCACAAAACAAATCTGACCGGTGTTCAGTCGGCAGGTCGAACTACTGGGCAGTTATGTCGTCTCACCATTGGACAGTGTGTAAATGACGGCGGCGTTGAAAGTGTCTCCGGCCCCGAGAGTATCGACCAAAGATTCAGGAGGAAAAGCATCTGAATGAACGATGACACCATCAGGACCCAAAGCATCCGCTCCCTTTTCTGCCCAGGCACAGACCAGGACAGCCCTGAGAGAGAGAGTAAGACAGGTCAGAGAGAAAGGTCAGAGAGAGAGACAGACTGCTGACCTTTGACCTCCACTCACCCCTGTTTGACCCGGCTGTAGAGTCCTCTCAGAGCAGCTTCAGCTGACTGGAAGCCGAAGTGACGGGCGACATCTTTACTGACAAACACCTGAAGACACAAGAACACCTGATAAATCTATCACAGTGAACAAACTGTCACAGTCACTTTATTATTTTAAAGAAGCTCTTTATCGTGTTAAAGACATGCACCATAAAGTTCTCTATCATATCAGACATGATGCTTAGAACTGAGGCCAAACAGTTCAATCTTGGTTTCATCTGACCAGAGATCTGGTTCCTCACAGTCTGAGAGTCACTTTGTCATTATGGGGTATTGAGAGTCGATTGATGAGGGAAAAAATGAATTTAAACGATTTAAACGTAGATCGTAACATAATAAAATGTGAAAAAGTCTAAATATTTTCTCAACTACTGTACTTTAAAGTTAGCCTAAAAACTGTTCTCTTAGAGGCTCATACCACGTCGCCGTGAGGAAACAGCTGATAAAGCGGCTCTCTGGTCTTCTCTATCTCCACAGACACGGTGATTTTCTGTTGCTGTGGTAACGTGCTGTTATACATGACTACCTGCTGGATCATCTTCACCTGCTCCTGAGCATTTCGGCCCTGCAGGGGTCGAAAAAAGAACAACAGTCACTAATACACCAGGGAGTACTGCGCTGTAAAGTAGTAATGATGTAGTTCAACTCTTGTGGTTAAAACTGTTTAGTTCTGGAAACTTATGTATAAATAAAGGTAAAATTCAGATCAAGAAAAAAAGGGTTAGTCTGGTTTGTCAACTTTGTCGGATTCAGTCGAGATTGTCGGGTTCTCATGAGTTTGTTGTTTTAGTTAGTTTATTGACTTAGTTTGTCAGTCTAGTTCATTTTGGTAAGTTTTGTCGAGTGTGTAAGGTTCAGTCAAGTTAGTTTGTTGTGTTTATTCTGGTATGTCAGGCTTAGTTTTGTTTGTGTGGTTTTATTTAGTTTGTCTGAGTTTGTTTAGTTTGTCAAATTTTATTTAGTTTGGTTTTATTTAGTTTGTCAGGTTTAGTTTAGTTTGTCAGTTTCAGATTAGTTTGTCTGGGTTTGTTTAGTTTGACTGGGTTTGTTTAGTTTGTCTGGGTTTGTTTAGTTTGTCTGGGTTTGTTTAGTTTGTCTGGGTTTGTTTAGTTTGTCTGGGTTGGTTTAGTTTGTCTGGGTTGGTTTAGTTTGTCTGGGTTTGTCTAGTTTGAAGGGTTTGTTTAGTTTGACAGGTTTTGTTTTGTTTGTCTGGGTTCGTCTAGTTTGACAGGTTCAGATTAGTTTGAAGGGTTTGTTTAGTTTGACAGGTTTGGGGTGGTTTGGTTGCTGGTGTAGTTTCTTGCTCACCTCCCAGTGGATCCACTTGAACTGATGGAGGTCGACTTTAGAAAAATCCTCCGCTGTGACATCAGGAAGGTTCCTGTGGAACAGGAAAAGGTCAGAGTTCAACAACAATCAGTAAAAAAAAAAAAAAAAAAAA
>NW_019524946.1:24044-24815 GCF_002814215.2 Seriola lalandi dorsalis
TTTATGAAACACCTGGGCAGGTGTTTATTAAATGTGATCTGATTATTTTGGAAGTAAACTTGTCACAGAATGCAGATTAAAAACAGTTTTATTACTGAACAGATTTCATTGTATTTCAAATGTGAAAGTGGTTGTTTTAAACATGGGGGAAATTAACTGAATCAGTGTTGATGAATTAACCTAAAACCACTGCAGAGACTTTCTTGGATAACCATGACATGGAGCTAACTGTTTCCCACTAGATCCAAATCTGGACCGAACACACAGACAAACATACACAAAATCTTAAAATGCCACTCCCAGAAACTATGCTGAAGTGTACCTTTAAATGATCAATAATAATGATAATTTAAATCAAGGGATCTCAGTTACAACAGTCAAAGTGTTCAGGAGAGAATCAGTTAAAGTTCTCACATCTCACACTGAACAAAAAGATAAATCTGAACTGAACTGAAACTCTCAAACACACAGGTTTGACTGTTGTCAGTTTTCTGTAAACGCATCAGCAGAAATCTAAACCTGAGAAATGATCAACACTGTAACTGTTTCACCTCCCAGAAATGTATTTTGTTATCTTTCATCTAGTTCCTCTCCTCTTCCTAACCTCCGCTCAGTCTGATTGGTGGATCCATTCAGGTTCAGGGACTCGATGCCTCGCTCTGCAGTGGCTCGTGTGACCAGCTGTGATTACACCAGATTCAGGATCAGGATCAGGATCAGGTGTTCGTGCTTCCTCCAGGCGGGGTCAAACAGCGTTCACTAAACTCCTCG
>NW_019524946.1:25410-26267 GCF_002814215.2 Seriola lalandi dorsalis
TCCAGATGTTGAAGGTCAGGTTGCCCAGATGTTTGGCCTGGTCTATCAGAGCTCCTGAGACCAGCTGTGGATCATCCAGCAGGGGGCGCTGCTGGACTCTTTCCACTGTAACCTTGTAGTTCTTCAGGAATGAGACGTCTTCAGCTCTCAGCTCGTCCTCTGTGGCTCTGACTGTGTGTGACAGAGCTGCTATCTCTCTGCTCAGAGCCTCAATCTTCTCCTTCATCATCTGACTCTTCTGCTCCTCTTCCTCCTTCAGAGCAGTGATCCTGGCCTCCTCTTCCTCCTCTAGAAACTGGTGAAGCTTCTTAATCTGCTCCTTAATCTGCCTCTCTGTGTGTTGGGCCTGGACCTTAATGTGTTCTGCTGTTTGATCATAGTTTCCTTTAACTTGTTCACAAAGCTTCAGTTTCTCTTGTAAAGGGCTCAGGGATTTCTGGAGCTCCTTTTTGCGTTCCTGTGCAGCTTCATCAATGGGACTGAATCTGTGATTACTGTGTGCTTTTGAATGCAGACAGACGACACAAACTGGCTGCTGATGGTCCAGACAGAAGAGTTTGAGTTTCTCAGAGTGCAGACTGCAGAGAGGCTCAGACCCTGCTGAAGCTGAAGCTCTCTGATCTCTCTGCAATGAAAAGGCCTCACACAGGTTCTTTAAAGCCAAGTTACGAGGTGGGTCACTCTTAGATGATCTCCTCTTACAAATGGGACACTCCTGTATTGGCTTCTCTCTCCACCAGCTCTGCAGACAGTCTTTACAGAAGCTGTGGCTGCACGACAGGACAACAGGATTTTTGAAAATATCCTGGCAGACTGGACAGGAGAGATCGTCCTCTGACTGGGCAGACATTGTCTCT
>NW_019524946.1:26287-27890 GCF_002814215.2 Seriola lalandi dorsalis
TCTGGCTTGACCAAGCCAAACAAAGTCACTTCAGATGATTTAATTATATTAAAAGAAGGAATGAGATCAAGCACACACTTATTTCATCAGTGTTTGCAACATTTCAATAGTTGCAGACTCAACTTTCCACCCCACCTCCCCCTTCCTTGGATATGAACGTATGTTCAGGAGATGTCTGTTTTGCATGATGTCTGAATTGAGTTTAATCAGGTTTCCTCAATGGTGTAAGTTTGTGTTAGCACCAGCCTGTGCTAGCATAACTCTGTGTTAGCATCAGTCTGTGTTAGTATGAGTTTGTGCTAGCATAACTCTGTGTTAGCATCAGCCTGTGTTAGTAACAATATGTGTTAGTGTTAACATAACTCTGTGTTAGCATCAGTCTGTGTTAGTAACAGTCTGTGTTAGTGTTAACATAACTCTGTGTTAGCATCAGTCTGTGTTAGTAACAGTCTGTGTTAGTGTTAACATAACTCTGTGTTAGCATCAGCCTGTTAGCATAAGTGTGTGTTAGTGTTAACATAAGTCTGTGTTAGCATCAGCCTGTTAGCATAAGTGTGTGTTAGTGTTAACATAAGTCTGTGTTAGCATCAGCCTGTTAGCATAAGTGTGTGTTAGTGTTAACATAAGTCTGTGTTAGCATCAGCCTGTTAGCATAAGTGTGTGTTGGTATCATGGTTGGTATCCGTCTGTGTTAGTGTTTGCATAACTTTGTGTTAGTACCAGGCTGTATTGGTGTTAGCATCAGTCCGTGTTATTGTTAGCAACAGTCTGTGTCTGCAGCCTGAGTGCTAACCATCCGTGGTGCTAACCTGCTGTCTGTGTCTTCTTCGGGGTATTTGTCGACCACGTTGATGATGTCCAGACAAACCAGGCCCACACACAGAGTCTTCTTCTGTTGCTCCATGTTGATCCACTCATTCAACTGCAGTTTGGACTTTGATACACAAACGTCATTTCCTCTGTCGTCTCACAATAATAAGATGCACCACTTCCTGTCAGTAGAGATTACAAAATAAGAGCCTTCAGCACTTTCGGTGTTTGTCTTCTTTTTTAATGATTCAAACTACATTACTGCCACATGCTATACTGGAGTTTGGAGTTATTGATGTTAAAAATGGAAAAGAAAATTATACATATGAATCCTCATTGTGTCAGGTAAACCATTTAAAATGATAACTTCCTGCTTCCACATGAGATAGGGGAACAAGACGGAGGTCTGAAGTGTTGAGGACATTTACCCTCACTGTTACTATCTTTTGATTTTCATTTTTGTCGTAAATGTATGCCAGCTGTTTAAATGCATTATATTATAATATCATAAAAAAACTTAGCAAAAGAAATGTGGAAGAGAAACTCAGAGTGAATTTATTCCAGCGATTTAAAGTTTACATTTTGAGCATGTATCTGGTTTTCTTATACCGAGTGATTTACAATGAAAGCAAAAGGGGTTGCCAAAGAGGACCAATAAATCTTTTTAATGTTACTTTTATTAAGCAACACAAAAAAAGCAACCTTTAAAACAAGAAATGGAACAACAAATGAGGCAACAGAAGCAATACAAAAGAATGACGCTATCAAAAGAAAATATCAAAATATTAAAATA
>NW_019524946.1:27910-30009 GCF_002814215.2 Seriola lalandi dorsalis
CAGGTCTAACTTTGATTTTTCAGACATAATCTAAATCAAACTGAATTCAAAACTAAAGATTGTAACCTGCTTTAAAATAACTCAGATGTTTTATCACAGGGATCAACTCTGTGTAAAAACTATATTGATTTATTGTCTACACTAATAACTAAAGATCCAGGGTTGGGACAGACAACAAATGCAGCTCCAGAACGACACAAATGTGATTTTCTTTTGCTCTTTTTTGGGTTTTTGTTTTTACGATTAAGTAATGCTTTGTGGTGCTGAAGTTTTGTAGGTGTTTCAAATAGTGACCCTGCACATGTTGAACTATGGTTAAAAGCTTCACTTGTTTATCAGGACTTGTCAGAGAGATGTGAAAGGGAAAGAGCTTTCAACAGCTCGTGGTACAAAGACCATCCATGGCTGAAATATTCAGCTGTTTAATCATTCATCTTCTTCTCTTTATAATACCATAAAACACTTATTCCAATAGAAATGTGGACGAGAAAATTAAAGTAAGTTTATTCCAGTAATTTAAAGTTTACGTTTTGTTTACATGTATCTGATTTTTTTGATTTACAATGAAAGCAACAGTAGTGACAGATTCAGTTACTAAATCACCAACTTTACATCATTTCTACCCCCAAAATGATCTTTCATGGCTGTTTATCGGCATTTAGACCAACTGGAGGGGGCGCCAAAGAGGAGGAAGAAATCCTTTCAAAAATACACAAGCAACCTACAGTATATAACAAGGATCAATAAGGGAAAACAGGAGCAAGGCAAAAAAACAGGACTATCAAGAGTAAATATTAAAATATTAAAATAAAGAGCAAATTAAAATATAAGATATTTTGTCATATCAGTTCCTGAATCACCAAAATAAAGAGTCTCTTACTCTGTCTCATACAGGATCGTCTGTATGTTGGAAATGTTTTCATATTTCCTCAAGACATTAATCTGCTAACGTGCATCATCAGTAATTTACAATTTTACATTTAGATTTTCTTATTCAGAGCAATTTACAGGAGAATAAAAATGGAGACAACTTCAGTTTCTAAATCACCAGCATCACAAAAAATTTAAAAACAAAATAAGATAAAATAACTGAGATCAGAATTAAAATGATTCTACTTTTACAGACAGGATCATCGTCAGAGTTGTTTCATGTTCATCTCACGTGTTTTTCCTGCTCTCGGTTTATTTCACTGCTGCTACTAGAGTAATCATTGTGATACAGATACACTGAAATGACATTAGATAGAGTCAGATTCAGTTAAATTATTGTTATTTTCATCTATAACCCGATAGGACGAAATCAGGTGATAGCATTTGAAACAATTCGTCGTCGTCATCGCTACTGTCCTCATCGTCGCTGTCATTGTCGCTGTCATCGTCGCTGTCATTGTCGCTGTCATTGTGGCTGTCATCATCCTCATCCTCCTCTGGTAAAATCTGAATGGGGAATTCATCTCCATTGACAATGAGTGGAAACAACTTCTTTGCACAAGTGCATTTGAAGGTGTAAATGTGCTCATCAGCATCGAGATCAGAGAAAGACAGTTTTCCTCCGTCACAGTCAAGCTCAACTCTGATCTTCTGAAGCTTCTCCTTCACTGAGAGAACGACTGGTTGTGCTGATGGGGAGAAGGCTTCATATTTACCATTAGACAACCCTATTCTCCATATTTCAGACCTCTTCACAGACTCTGTAGCCACCCCCAAAAACCAAAATTTAGTGTCTCCAACATCAACGTCCCAGCTGTGAGTCCCTGAGTTAAAACCCTCAGAGCCCAGGACAATGAGGGATTTATCAAACCTCTCTGGATTGTCAGGAAGCTTCTGTCTCTGTCCTCGTCTCACACTGGTCAGATCCTCAGACAGGATGAATTCTGGATGAGCAGTGTTTGGATCCAGAATCACAGGACTGTAGGAGACCATGTTGTCTATCTTGCTCCAGATGTTGAAGGTCAGGTTGCCCAGATGTTTGGCCTGGTCTATCAGAGCTCCTGAGTGCAGCTGTGGATCATCCAGCAGGGGGCGCTGCTGGACTCTTTCCACTGTAACCTTGTAGTTCTGCAGGAATGAGACGTCTTCAGCTCTCAGCTCGTCCTCTG
>NW_019524946.1:30029-35761 GCF_002814215.2 Seriola lalandi dorsalis
TTCTGCTGTTTGATCAAACTCCTCTTTAACTTGTTCACAACCCTTTAACTTCTTCTTTAAGGGCTCCAGAGTTTCCTGAAGTTCCTTCTTGTGTTGTCGAACAGCTTCATCGATGGGTCTGAATCTGTGGTTGGTGTGTTTTTCTGAATCTCTGCAGACGACACAAACTGGCTGCTGATGGTCCAGACAGAAGAGTTTGAGTCTCTCAGAGTGCAGACTGCAGAGAGACTCAGACCCTGTTGAAGCTCTCTGATCTCTCTGCAGTAATAAAGTGTCACACAGGTTCTTTAAAGCCAAGTTACGAGGTGGATCACTCTTTGATGATCTCCTCTTACAAACTGGACACTTTTGTATTGGACTCTCTCTCCACCAGCTCTGCAGACAGTCTTTACAGAAGCTGTGGCTGCACGACAGGACAACAGGATTTTTGAAAATATCCTGGCAGACTGGACAGGAGAGATCGTCCTCTGACTGGGCAGACATTGTCTCTCAGAGTGAAGAAGTGAAAACACAGCAGTCAAACTGGAAGAAAGTCCTGAGTGGTTTCCTACCTCTGTTGGAAATGTCTCTTGGAGTTATATGGTCTGTTCAGAGATCAATAGCAGCTGGACGTGTTGGTATTCAGTATTTCCGTGTTCTGTCTTGTGGCTGTTGTATTTAAGTAGAAGTTGTGAGTTTAGCCTTAACCTCTCTCTCTAGTCTGTTTCTCCTCCCAGTATCAGAGGAACAGTGTTACTTCCTGTTCGATTTATAAAAGGGGCTGACATTTCTCAGAAATACTTTACTCTTTACTGCAAACTAGATTCAAGTTTCATTTAGCGTTGGAATCACAGCCCCATCTCTCAGTTCCTTCTAGAAATTATAGGATTGCTTGTTTCGTTATTCGCTGCACATTACATTCCCATGTCATGTCAGCACCATTTTACCATATAAACCCTATCAACCAACCACTCACTTGTGGAACTTAACAAAAAAGACAGCTGACGCCAGCAGGCTTGCAATTTATTACATGGCGTTGTTTTAACTGTTCAGTTAATCAGCTTTGTTGTACCTTTATGATTTAAGTTGGTATGAAAGTGACTCCACAGTTCACAACCTTATTTCCTACAACACCACCCGCTGCTTTAATTAACACTGTGTACATAGTACTACTTTGGGTACTGTGATATTTTTAAGATGGAAAGTTTTTATATTTCCAAAGAGTGACTGAAGGGATGAGGAGAGCGGACACAGAGGAGAGGTAGAAACTCAAGATGAAACAGAAAGATGGAGAAAGTGAAGATTATACAAAGGATTCAAGATTTAAAGAAAATTATGCAGGAGGAAAAGAAACTGATTCAGAGTCAGCCACGAGTCAGGTGACAGAGAAACAAAGACTCAGGGAGGCAGAAAATAAACTGTTCAGGTCTAACTTTGATTTTTTCAGACATAATCTAAATCAAACTGAATTAAAAACTAAAGATTGGAACCTGCTTTAAAATAACTCAGATGTTTTATCACAAGGATCAACTCTGTCCAAATCTGTTCAGTCCTTTTTCCGTAATCCTGCTGACAAATAAACATACGGGTGAAAACATTACCTCCTTGCACGTCACAGGAACATTGCATTCCCATGTCATGTCAGCTCTATTAAATCCTGTTAACCCTATCAATCCTCCACCCACTTGTTCAATGCAGAACTGAAAACAAACACACTGTTCATGCTGACACCAGCAGGATGGGACAGACAGTGAATGTAATTTAATACATGGAGTTGTTTTAACTGTTCAGTTAATTAGCTTTGTTGCAGCTTTCTGGTTTCAGTTGGTTTGAAAGTGACTCCACAGTTCATCAGCTGTTTACCCACAACACCAGCCACTGCTGTAATAAAGATGATGCACAGGATTCAAGATCTAAAGACAAAGAGGAAGGAGGAAAAGAAACTGATTCAGAATCAGCCACGAGTCAGGTGACAGAGAAACAAAGACTCAGGGAGGCAGAAAATAAACTGTTCAGGTCTAACTTTGATTTTTCAGACATAATCTAAATCAAACTGAATTCAAAACTAAAGATTGTAACCTGCTTTAAAATAACTCAGATGTTTTATCACAGGGATCAACTCTGTGTAAAAACTATATTGATTTACTGTCTACACTAATAACTAAAGATCCAGGGTTGGGACAGACAACAAATGCAGCTCCAGAACGACACAAATGTGATTTTCTTTTGCTCTTTTTTGGGTTTTTGTTTTTACGATTAAGTAATACTTTGTGGTGCTGAAGTGTTGTATGTGTTTCAAATAGTGACAGATGTGTATAAGAGACAGCCTCTTCCTCCTCTAGAAACTGGTGCAGCTTCTTAAACTGCTCCTTAATCTGCCTCTCTGTGTGTTGGGCCTGGACCTTAATGTGTTCTGCTGTTTGATCATAGTTTCCTTTAACTTGTTCAAACAGCTTCAGTTTCTCTTGTAAAGGGCTCAGTGATTCCTGGAGCTCCTTTTTGCGTTCCTGTGCAGCTTCATCAATGGGACAGAATCTGTGATTACTGTGTGCTTTTGAATGCAGACAGACGAGACAAACTGGCTGCTGATGGTCCAGACAGAAGAGTTTGAGTTTTTCAGAGTGCAGACTGCAGAGAGACTCAGACCCTGCTGAAGCTCTCTGATCTCTCTGCAGTAAGAAAGTCTCACACAGGTTCTTTAAAGCCAAGTTACGAGGTGGATCACTCTTAGATGATCTCCTCTTACAAACTGGACACTCTTGCAAAGGTTTCTCTCTCCACCAGCTCTGCAGACAGTCTTTACAGAAGCTGTGGCTGCACGACAGGACAACAGGATTTTTGAAAATATCCTGGCAGACTGGACAGGAGAGATCGTCCTCTGACTGGGCAGACATTGTCTCTCAGAGTGAAGATGAAAACACAGCAGTCAAACTGGAAGCAAGTCCGGTGTGGTTTCCTACCTCTGTTGGAAATGTGTCTTGGAGTTATATGATCTGCTCAGAGATCAATAGCAGCTGGACGTGTTGGTCTTCAGTATTTCCGTGTTCTGTCTTGTAGCTGTTGTATTTAAGTAGAAGTTGTGAGTTTAGCCTTAACCTCTCTCTCTAGTCTGTTTCTCCTCCCAGTATCAGAGGAACAGTGTTACTTCCTGTTTGACGATTTATAAAAGGGGCTGGCATTTCTCAGAAATACTCTACTCTTCATTGCAAACTAGATTTAAGTTTCATTTAGCGTTAAAGTCACAGCCCCATCTCTCAATTCCTTCTACAAATATTAGGATTGCTCGTTTTGTTTTTAGCTGGAACATTACATTCCTGTGACAGAGTGAGTTGTGCAATGCGGAAATGAACACAAACACACTGTTCATGCTGACACCAGCAGGATGGGACAGACAGTGAATGTAATTTAATACATGGAGTTGTTTTAACTGTTCAGTTAATTAGCTTTGTTGCAGCTTTCTGGTTTCAGTTGGTTTGAAAGTGACTCCACAGTTCATCAGCTGTTTACCCACAACACCAGCCACTGCTGTAATAAAGATGATGCAAAGGATTCAAGATCTAAAGACAAAGAGGAAGGAGGAAAAGAAACTGATTCAGAATCAGCCACGAGTCAGGTGACAGAGAAACAAAGACTCAGGGAGGCAGGAAATAAACTGTTCAGGTCTAACTTTGATTTTTCAGACATAATCTAAATCCAACTGAATTCAAAACTAAAGATTGTAACCTGCTTTAAAATAACTCAGATGTTTTATCACAATGATCAACTCTGTGTAAAAACTATATTGATTTACTGTCTACACTAATAACTAAAGATCCAGGGTTGGGACAGACAACAAATGCAGCTCCAGAACGACACAAATGTGATTTTCTTTTGCTCTTTTTTGGGTTTTTGTTTTTACGATTAAGTAATACTTTGTGGTGCTGAAGTTTTGTAGGTGTTTCAAATAGTGACCCTGCACATGTTGAACTATGGTTAAAATCTTCACCTGTTTATCAGGACTTGTCAGAAAGGTGTGAAAGGGAAAGAGCTTTCAACAGCTCGTGGTACAAAGACCATCCATGGCTGAAATATTCAGCTGTTTAATTATTCATCTTCTTCTCTTTCTAATACCATAAAACACTTATTCCAATAGAAATGTGAAGGAGAAACTGAGAGTAAGTTTATTCCAGTAATTAAAAATTTACATTTTGAGCATTTATCTGATTTTCTTGATTTACAATGAAAGCAACAGTAGTGACAGATTCAGTTACTAAATCACCAACTTTACATCATTTCTACCCCCAAAATGATCTTTCATGGCTGTTTATCGGCATTTAGACCAACTGGAGGGGGCGCCAAAGAGGAGGAAGAAATCCTTTCAAAAATACACAAGCAACTTACAGTATATAACAAGGATCAATAAAGAAACAACAGGAGCAAGGCAAAAAAACAGGCCTATCAAGAGTAAATATTAATATATTAAAATAAAGAGCAAATTAAAATATAAGATATTTTGTCATATCAGTTCCTGAATCACCAAAATAAAGTGTCTTTTACTCTGTCTCATACAGGATCGTCTGTATGTTGGAAATGTTTTCATATTTCATCAAGACATTATAATTTTATATTTAATTATTCAGAGCGACTTACAACAAGAATAAAAACTGAGACAACTTCAGTTTCTAAATCACCAGCATCACAAAAAATTCTCAAAACAAAATAAGATAAAATGACTGAGAGCAGAATTAAAATGATTTTACTTTTACAGACAGGATCATCGTCAGAGTTGTTTCATGTTCATCTCACGTGTTTTTCCTGCTCTTGGTTTATTTCACTGCTGCTACTAGAGTAATCATTGTGATACAGATACACTGAAATGACATTAGATAAAGTCAGATTCAGTTAGAAAGGTAAACTGTAAATGTAATCACTGTTGTCACTGTCATCGTAATCATCATCATAATCACTATGATAGGTCAAAATTGCAATCACTATCATCATCATCATCATCATCATCATCAAAATCTAGCATTGGTAAAATCTTAATTGGGAATTCATCTCTATTGCTTATGTATGGAAATAGCTTTTCAGCGAAGGTGTGTGTGAAGGTGTAAATGTGTTCATAAGTATCGAGATCAGAGAATGACAATTTTCCTGTGTAGAAGTCAAGCTCAACTCTGATCTTCTGAAGCTTCTCCTTCACTGAGAGAACGACTGGTTGTGCTGATGGAGAGAAGGCTTTATATTTACCATTAGACAACCCTATTCTCCATATTCCAGACTGGATGTCTCCTTTCCTCTTCACAGACTCTGTAGCCACTCCCAAAAACCAGAATTTATTTTCTCCAACATCAACATCCCAGCTGGGAGTCCATGAGTTAAAACCCTCAGAGCCCAGGACAATGAGGAAGTTATCAAACCTCTCTGGATTGTCAGGAAGCTGCTGTTTCTCTCTACGTTGCACACTGGTCAGATCCTCAGACAGGATGAGGTCTGGATCAGCAGTGTTTGGGTCCAGAATCACAGGAGTGTAGGAGACCATCTTCTTCATCTTGTCCCAGATGTTGAAGGTCAGGTTGCCCAGATGTTTGGCCTGGTCTATCAGAGCCAGCTGTGGATCATCCAGCAGGAGGCGCTGCTGGACTCTTTCCACTGTAACCTTGTAGTTCTGCAGGAATGAGACGTCTTCAGCTCTCAGCTTGTCCTCTGTGGCTCTGACTGTGTGTGACAGAGCTGCTATCTCTCTGCTCAGAGCCTCCATCTTCTCCTTCATC
>NW_019524946.1:35781-36486 GCF_002814215.2 Seriola lalandi dorsalis
GCCAAGTTACGAGGTGGGTCACTCTTAGATGATCTCCTCTTACAAATGGGACACTCCTGTATTGGCTTCTCTCTCCACCAGCTCTGCAGACAGTCTTTACAGAAGCTGTGGCTGCACGACAGGACAACAGGATTTTTGAAAATATCCTGGCAGACTGGACAGGAGAGATCGTCCTCTGACTGGGCAGACATTGTCTCTCAGAGTGAAGAAGTGAAAACACAGCACGCAGAACACCAAAACTGTAGTTGCCTATCTGTTAAAATCCCTCGGAGTTACTACTAATTTGGTCTGTTTGTCCTTCTAACACGCGCTCGATCAGCAGCAGCTGCGCGTGTTGGTATTCAGTACTTCCGTGTTCCGTGTTGTAGCTGTTATGTTGTCCAAAGCCTTCGCTTGTCTCAATTCACGTGCTTCCATACTTACACCGAGTATTTTGAGTGCATACGTGCTTGCGCAGTGAGTATTTTAACATTTAAGTTCACTAGAAGTACCCGAATGGTTCAATAAGAACGATCAAAAAGCTATAACGATGGAAACGTCTCACCGTCAACGGGCGCCAACTTGGCTACGTGGCGGAAGGGGCGGGGCCACCGACGTATTTTCAATCTTGTAAAAACAGCGGCAGAGGAAGGAGAGCTTCTTTATTTGTATATGATTGTTTTGTTTGTATTAATGTATTAGTCATCTATTTTCAATAAAGTTGTT
>NW_019524946.1:36506-70639 GCF_002814215.2 Seriola lalandi dorsalis
CAGACGACACAAACTGGCTGCTGATGGTCCAGACAGAAGAGTTTGAGTTTCTCAGAGTGCAGACTGCAGAGAGACTCAGACCCTGCTGAAGCTCTCTGATCTCTCTGCAGTAAGAAAGTGTCACACAGGTTCTTTAAAGCCAAGTTACGAGGTGGATCACTCTTTGATGATCTCCTCTTACAAACTGGACACTCTTGCAAAGGTTTCTCTCTCCACCAGCTCTGCAGACAGTCTTTACAAAAGCTGTGGCTGCACGACAGGATAACAGGATTTTTGAAAATATCCTGGCAGACTGGACAGGAGAGATCGTCCTCTGACTGGGCAGACATTGTCTCTCAGAGTGAAGATGAAAACACAGCAGTCAAACTGGAAGAAAGTCCTGAGTGGTTTCCTACCTCTGTTGGAAATGTCTCTTGGAGTTATATGGTCTGTTCGTAGATCAATAGCAGCTGGACGTGTTGGTCTTCAGTATTTCAGTATTCTGTCTTGTAGCTGTCGTCTGTCAGTCGAAGCGAGTTTTGTCCTGAGATGAATCGTATCCTCTCTTTAATATATTTCTCCTCCCAGTATTAGATGAAGAATGTGGCTTCCTGTATGACAGGTTCTACAAGAGGTTTACCTCTGTCATACCATTTCTTGGAAATATTCTTCCTTTCACTTTGATATACCAGTTTCATTGTAATGATAAACACTGAAACTTTGTCGTTAGTCAGTATAGAGCACATTCCCCCGCCAAGGCGAAATATTGACCAAAGTGTTGAAAAATACCCTGTGTCCCAATGTTAAGGAAAATGAAAGTAAATCCTGGATCCACCACTTTAATGGAATCTGCTCCGAAATTTAATGAGTTCTTCCGTGGCCCACACCCCTCCCCTCCAAGTGTGGTCCAAATCTGTTCAGTCCTTTTTCCGTAATCCTGGTGACAAATAAACATACGGGTGAAAACATTAACTCCTTGCACGTTACAGGAACATTGCATTCCCATGTCATGTCAGCTCTATTAAATCCTGTTAACCCTATAAATCCTCCACCCACATGTTCAATGCAGAACTGAAAATAAACACACTGTTCATGCTGACACCAGCAGGATGGGACAGACAGTGAATGCAATATAATACATGGAGTTGTTTTAACTGTTCAGTTAATTAGCTTTGTTGCAGCTTTCTGGTTTCAGTTGGTTTGAAAGTGACTCCACAGTTCATCAGCTGTTTACCCACAACACCAGCCACTGCTGTAATAAAGATGATGCAAAGGATTCAAGATCTAAAGACAAAGAGGAAGGAGGAAAAGAAACTGATTCAGAATCAGCCACGAGTCAGGTGACAGAGAAACAAAGACTCAGGGAGGCAGAAAATAAACTGTTCAGGTCTAACTTTGATTTTTCAGACATAATCTAAATCAAACTGAATTCAAAACTGAAGATTGTAACCTGCTTTAAAATAACTCAGATGTTTTATCACAAGGATCAACTCTGTAAAAACTATATTTATTTATTGTCTACACTAATAAATAAGGATCCAGGGTTGGGACAGACAACAAATGCAGCTCCAGAACGACACAAATGTGATTTTCTTTTGCTCTTTTTTGGGTTTTTGTTTTTACGATTAAGTAATACTTTGTGGTGCTGAAGTGTTGTATGTGTTTCAAATAGTGACCCTGCACATGTTGAACTATGGTTAAAATCTTCACCGGTTTATCAGGACTTGTCAGAGAGATGTGAAAGGGAAAGAGCTTTCAACAGCTCGTGGTACAAAGACCATCCATGGCTGAAATATTCAGCTGTTTAATTAGTGCCTCAGGGCAGAGCCTCGGGGCATCTTTTAATATTCCTCATACTTATTATCATTCTTCTGCCAAATTTTGGCGCGTAACTCGTCCCACAGCTTTGAGAAAACCCCGGTAATATATACATCAAAACGTGCGTCTTGATCCCGAGAGAGGTGCTATGACTTTTGGTGTTAAAATTCCAAATTTTCCCAAAGTTATTCCCAAAAAACTTGGAATAAATAATGCATTAGAAATGCATTGGATTTTTCTTTAAAAACCCACAAAATTTCACCTTTTTTCTGAGTCACCCAGCTCTCTCATACCTGCATGTAGAAATGTGATTCAAACTATAAAACGGAGGAAAACTTCTGCTCTCTCAAAAACACAACAACTTTTTTTTACATAACATGTAAACTTTTCAAACTGTGAGCACTCAAAGGAGGAGTGCAAATCACTTTTTCTTCAAAGTTAGAGTGACAGCGTCAGTTGGCTAGAGTGCGTGAAGCAGTAAAAAATAACCTTTATTTTTATTTTTAACTCGAGCTCATGGCCAAACCGTAAAAAGGAGACAAATAATTCTTTCTCAAAATGTAGACATAGTTGTTGGGATTCATAAAATGTAACTTTGACAGGCAGGGTCTGTACAAAATTTAAACGGGGGTGCCGAGTCCGGCAGCAATACCTGTCTCACTCTCATTGACACCTAATGTAATCGTCTTTTTTTTTCAAAAGAATCTCACTCTGTCTTCGCACTGAGCTTCCTCACTCATTTTAAGGAATATCTGAATAAAATAGAGACTGTAGAAACTTCTGGCTTCAGTGTCTCTCACAGTGTTTTCGGTTTTTGAAAAGAAGTAACGGTTTTCTCATAATTTGCAGTTGTTTGAAGCCATGTAGAAGCCAAATTCTGGGCAGATTTTCACATTGCCATGGCAACAGCAGCTCCTGACCTGACCTCTGACAACCAAGGGCTGCGTGATGTCATCGCTACAGTGACACAGAGAAGATCTTTTACCCTAACCCTGACCCGGCAGTCGCCCCCCGCGGCACTCAAAACTTCCCTGGAACTTTCTAGTTAGTTATCTTCTTCTCTTTATAATACCATAAAACACTTATTCCAATAGAAATGTGGAGGAGAAACTGAGAGTAAGTTTATTCCAGTAATTCAAAGTTTACATTTTGTTTACATGTATCTGATTTTTTTGATTTACAATGAAAGCAACAGTAGTGACAGATTCAGTTACTAAATCACCAACTTTACATCATTTCTACCCCCAAAATGATCTTTCATGGCTGTTTATCGGCATTTAGACCAACTGGAGGGGGCGCCAAAGAGGAGGAAGAAATCCTTTCAAAAATACACAAGCAACCTACAGTATATAACAAGGATCAATAAAGAAACAACAGGAGCAAGGCAAAAAAACAGGACTATCAAGAGTAAATATTAATGTATAAAATAAAGAGCAAATTAGAATATAAGATATTTTGTCATATCAGTTCCTGAATCACCAAAATAAAGTGTCTCTTACTCTGTCTCATACAGGATCGTCTGTATGTTGGAAATGTTTTCATATTTCCTCAAGACATTATAATTTCATAACAACAACAAAAATAAAAACTGAGACAACTTCAGTTTCTAAATCACCACCATCATAAAAAATCTCAAATCTCAAAACAAAATAAGATAAAATAACTGAGATCAGAATTAAAATGATTCTACTTTTACAGACAGGATCATCGTCAGAGTTGTTTCATGTTCATCTCACGTGTTTTTCCTGCTCTTGGTTTATTTCACTGCTGCTACTAGAGTTATCATTGTGATACAGATACACTGAAATGACATTAGGTAAAGTCAGATTCAGTTAGATTAACTTTATTTAAATCCACAAGCGTTGTATGGGTAGCACTCATCATCGCCGTCGTCGTCATCGTAACTGTCATTATTGTCGTCATCATCATCATCTTCATCACCATCATCACCGTCATTATCGCTGTCATAATCCTCATCCTCCTGTGGTAAAATCTGAATGGGGAATTCATCTCTATTGCCAATGAATGGAAACAACTTCTTCTCACCACTGCAGTTGAAGGTGTAAATGTGCTCATCAGTATTGAGATCAGAGAAAGACAAGTCTCTGAAGAAACAGTCAAGCTCAACTCTGATCTGCTGAAGCTTCTCCGTCACTGACAGAATAACTGATCGGCCTGATGGGGAGAAGGCTTTATATTTACCATTAGACAATCCTATTCTCCACATTCCAGACCGTTTTTTTCCTTTCCTCTTCACAGACTCTGTAGCCACTCCCAAAAACCAGAATTTACTGTCTCCAACATCAACGCCCCAGCTGTGAGTCCCTGAGTTAAAACCCTTAGAGCCCAGGATGGAGGTGAAGGTTTCAAATCTCTCTGGATTGTCAGGAAGCTGCTGTTTCTCTCCTCGTCTCACACTGGTCAGATCCTCAGACAGGATGAGGTCTGGATGAGCAGTGTTTGGATCCAGAATCACAGGAGTGTAGGAGACCATCTTCTTCATCTTCTCCCAGATGTTGAAGGTCAGGTTGCCCAGATGTTTGGCCATGTCTATCAAAGCTCCTGAGACCAGCTGTGGATCATCCAGCAGGGGGCGCTGCTGGACTCTTTCCACTGTAACCTTGTAGTTCTGCAGGAATGAGACGTCTTCAGCTCTCAGCTCGTCCTCTGTGGCTCTGACTGTGTGTGACAGAGCTGCTATCTCTCTGCTCAGAGCCGCCATCTTCTCCTTCATCATCCGACTCTTTCGCTTCTCTTCCTTCCTCAGAGCAGTGATCCTGGCCTCCTCTTCCTCCTCTAGAAACTGATGAAGCTTCTTAATCTGCTCCTTAATCTGCCTCTCTGTGTGTTGGGCCTGGACCTTAATGTGTTCTGCTGTTTGATCATAATTTCCTTTAACTTGTTCAAACAGCTTCAGTTTCTCTTGTAAAGGGCTCAGGGATTCCTGGAGCTCCTTTTTGCGTTCCTGTGCAGCTTCATCGATGGGACAGAATTGGTGATTACTGTGTGCTTTTGAATGCAGACAGACGACACAAACTGGCTGCTGATGGTCCAGACAGAAGAGTTTGAGTTTCTCAGAGTGCAGACTGCAGAGAGGCTCAGACCCTGCTGAAGCTCTCTGATCTCTCTGCAGTAAGAAAGTGTCACACAGGTTCTTTAAAGCCAAGTTACGAGGTGGATCACTCTTTGATGATCTCCTCTTACAAACTGGACACTCCTGTATTGGTTTCTCTCTCCACCAGCTCTGCAGACAGTCTTTACAAAAGCTGTGGCTGCACGACAGGACAACAGGATTTTTGAAAATATCCTGGCAGACTGGACAGGAGAGATCGTCCTCTGACTGGGCAGACATTGTCTCTCAGAGTGAAGATGAAAACACAGCAGTCAAACTGGAAGCAAGTCCTGAGTGGTTTCCTACCTCTGTTGGAAATGTCTCTTGGAGTTATATGGTCTGCTCAGAGATCAATAGCAGCTGGACGTGTTGGTCTTCAGTATTTCCGTGTTTTGTCTTGTGGCTGTTGTATTTCAGTAGAAGTTGTGAACTCAGTCCAAAGTCCTCTCTCTAGTTTATTATGCCTCCCAGTATCAGAGGAACAGTGTTACTTCCTGTTTGACGATTCATAAAAGAGGCTGACATTTCTCTGAAACACTCTACACTTTACTACAAACAAGATTTAAGATTATTTAGCATTGAAGGAAGGGCACCATCTCTCAGCTCCTTCTACAAATTATAGGATTGCTGGTTTAGGTGAAACATTAAATTCCCATGTCATGTTGGCACAATATCGCATTTATTTATTTATTATTTTTGCCACGAGAACCAAGGTCCAGTACGCCTGCGCCATAGAGGCAGTATTTCAGGAGACAGTCCATTGGGTTGTATTAGAGGGTTGAAAAACAATGATGTATATGGTCTTTCAGGTTGGACACCTCTCCTCTATAGGCTACTGTATGTCTGACACTCGGGAACAGAGTGCAAATTATACAATGGCAGGCGGGGGGGCAATTATGTCTTAATCTCTTAGGGGAAATTTGAGTGTCCAGCAGCTCAATAGTAGTAATAATTAATAACATTTTCAACATAACAATTAACAATTACCCAACCAGGTAAAACTCTTGAATTCCTGAGTGAAAACAAATGACAATCCAACACTGGAAATGAAAGGGCGCGCTATCAGCTAGCTAATTAGCTAAACTAACTTTGGGCTAAAGTGAGAAACTAGCTAACATTAGTTAGCTTAACTGTAACTTAAGGCTAAAGGTAGAAACTAGCAAACATTAGTTAGCTAAACTGTAATTTAAGTCTATAGTGAGAAACTAGCTAACATTAGCACTTATCCACATATACTTGACACAATCTAATTCATAAACTCAGAAGGTAAGAAAGTATAATTTATTACACAAGCTAAATAGTTAGTTAATAGATAGTAAATAGTTACATAAATGTACCAACAATGTCTCAATTTGCTTGTGTGATGCACGATATTTGAACTTATTCACTGATTATATAAATATTTTTTTCATTTTGTAATTGCTTTTTTAATGGTTTCCCTGTTTGAGTTTTGGGGCTACTTTATTAGGAACACCTGTACTCCTGCTCATTAATACAATTATTAGGCTAATCATGTAGCAGAGGCTCATAAAATCATGCAGATACAGGCCATTTTCTTCAGTTAATGCTTGGATGAAACATCAGAAAGGGGGGGAATGTGAGCTTGTTGACCTTGAACATTGCATAATTGTTGGTGCCAGTAAAGCTGGTTTGAGTTGTTTGATTATGTGATGCAATGCTACCTGTTAGTGTTTTTTTAGGTCAGGGTGTTCTGAGTGTTGTAGTTGTATTGGTGCATTTTAGATGTGAGATTAACTTGTCCCGAGCTAGATATCGATAGTGAGAACTGTGTTTGAAAGAATGAACTCAGTATCGAGACAAAAGTGTGTTTTCAACTGAAAAAAATGTAATACAGTTAAAGAGTTTTGGAGGAAGATTGAACAAGCTCTGAAGAATGTATTGACATAGACTTGAAATTTGACCCTAAGTTTTTCCTACTAGGTTTACAGCATGATAAACATGATACACCTTGGAAAGATATTGCTGTCTAGTATCTTCGTATTCGCTTGCAATAAGAGCTTTATTAGTCTCTTGGAAGAAAACCAAGAGAGTGATTGTTGATGCCAGACGGGCAGACAGAAACACCTTGGCTACAGTAACTGAGATAACCACTCTTTATAACTGTTTGAGCAGTTATAAAGTCTGAATCCCGTAGAGCACCTTTGGGTGTGTTAGAACAGGAGATTGGCAGCATGAATGTGCAGCTGACAGATCTGCAGAAATCATGTGATGTGTTCATATCAACATGGAGCAGAAACCCAGTTCTAGTGTGGTGTTCCTGATAGTGTTCAAATATGCCAGATGTGAACTGATGCAGCTGTTTAGTGACAGTAAATACAAGACACACAAAAAGAGCATCACCAGAATTGATGAATCAGTTATTATTATTATCATTATTATTATTATTATTATTGATCCCACAGCGAACGTTGAAAGATTAAAAAGAAAACATTTCTACATTCTGTTGGTTCTTGTCGTCCGTTTAGTCCTTTGCGCGCTTCGCAACAGTCAGACATCCAAACAGGTTTCAAGTCCTCAAATGTCAGAAAATTCACTGGGTTTCCCCCTTTAAAGCTTTTCTACAAAAATATGACGAGTGACGACCGACGTCATTGTCATCGTCCAATCAATAAATCAACAAAAATACAATCAGGATATGTTTACATACATTTTATATATAGATTTAGGTCTCTCTCAGGAATAGAAGCATTAATATATACACACATATCTGCTGTGAGGCTTGGGTTCGTTTCAATCAATCAATCAATCAATCAATCAATCAATCAAATATCAAAAGCTCTCAGACTTATCTCGTCAACAATATAAACACTTGAATCAGCTGCAGGAGATCCCAAAATACACACAAAAGTTTCTCCGAGAACAGACCAGGACCAGTTGACCAGAAACTGGACTACATTTCCCAGCATGCAGCTGGTCTCTGCCAGGCAGCTTCCCAGCAGGGCCGTAGCCAGGATTTGAGAAACACTGAGGTCATGAGCCTAAATCTCCACAGTAAAACCCCACACACTTAAGAAATGAGCCACTAACCAAACTGTTAAGTTTTTTTGAGTATTTTACAAAAATGTGACAAAATTTCACATTTGATTTATTCGTTTAACTGTTGCATTTCTTTACATTCAGGTATGTAATTCTGGTGGAAAATATTTTTATTTGGCCTTTTGGTTTTCTGCCTAAAAAGTCAAATAATTTCAAGATATTTGGTCTAAAAACACCAAAAACGGTCTTAAAATATGTGGAATGTGTTGATTATCCATTTGTCATTTAAGGCAATTTAAGTATAAATTCCAAAAAATTACTGCTTGTATCTTTTCAAATGGAAATGTTTTCTAGTCTATGATTGTGAACTGAGTATCTTAAAGTTTCTGACTATAGATAAGATTAAACAAAACGACACCTTGGACTTTCTGGGAGTTGTCATGTTTTACTGATTTCTGATATTTTATAGACCAGATGTTTAGAGGATTAATTGAAAATACAACGGTCACATTAATTATTGATATTCATGAATCCGCAGATTCTCCAAAACATTAACCAAGGCCATGACCTCAGTCCGTAATGCTCGCTACGGCCCTGCTTGTTCAGACAGCTCTCAATATGAAGTTGACTCTCCACAGGCAACTTTTAGAGGCAACACGTCTCTGCACTGAAGAACTGAAGTGGATCGGTTTAGGGGGGAATTGCGTGACTGACGTATCCGCCTACGTCATTTATTACAACCAATGAAGCTGCTTCTATCTAATCCACAAAAAAGAAGACGACGTTCATTTCCTGATAAACTCGCTCGCACATCCAGAGAAAGTCACGAGTGGGAACAACACCAGACCTATTTGATCATTAAAAATATCACATGAAAAAAAGAACAATTTATGAGAATTACATCTAAATAAATGACCAGATCTAAATATTTCACCAACTTGGGTCAGGATCCAAAATAGAACCAGCTATCGGAGCCGAGCCAAACTTTGTAGATGAATATGGTTTAATGTGACGTTAAAAGTCTCGTTCAAAGGAAGTAAATGTTCTGAGACAGTCAAACAAAACAAACTCTAGCAGTGTTTTTTATTAAACATGTTAGATCCTGTATGAAAAGGGACAGAAAGACACTGAAGTTCTTTTAATGTGAAGTTTTTAAACAGTAAATTTCACAGATTTTTGCCATTTGAAGAGTAAAGCTGAGACCTGCAAGTATTAATTATTAGTAGTAAGTATTAAGTTACAACCTTCTAATGCAAGAAGACTTACATCATCTGCCTGATGTCCTTAAATCATCACACTCATAAATTTAACATTAACATTATTGTCATTAAAAGCAAATGTATTATTCATTTTTCTGTGATAACATACTTGATATGTGAAGACTAATACTAGATTTTTCTGGGTGTTTCTGTAACAAGAACCAGTTTAATCAATTTTTATCATAAACACAAACATTTTGACAAGGAGACCTTAAATTTAGTTATTGAAGAATTGTGACATTTTACAGTGTAAAGATAATTACATTTTGTCATTGCTCTCTGATGGACAAGCCATGTACTGGAGACATTGTTTTGAAATTGAAACATAAGGAATTTCTTATCATTTACACACAGATACCAATATATCTGCAATAAACAAATATCAGCTGATTCATTGATTGTGGTTTTAGTGTAAAGTTATTTTTCCTACTAGTGACTTTCAGCAGTTGATAGAAGTCAGACATCATTTAATGCAACTTTAAGGTCCTAAATATTCCCAGAGTGACACTGATGTGAGCAAAACTAATGTGATGTAATAATTACAGGGCTGCAACTCACAATTATTTTCATTCACGTTTTTGTCTATAAAATATGAGAAAATAGTGAAAAGTGCCTGTTAACTCTCCCTACAGCCCGAGTGACGTCTTCTTTGATCAACCGTCCAAAACCCCAAAAATACCATCATGTGACACAGAAAACCATGAAACCAGAGAATATTTAGAAAATGACTCAAACGATTGTCAAAATAGTTTTCTATAGATCAACTAATTGTTTCAGTTCTGAATGATTATACTAGGAGGAGGTTTTTTTTGGGTTGTTGATGATTCAGAAACAGTGTCTCCATTACAGTGTGTGTCCCCTCAGTACATATCCTGGTCACAATTCTTAATTACTAAATTTAATATCATAAATTGTATCATCAATAATTGTTTGTTAAAAAGGGAATATTGCCTGTTCAGCCTCAAAACTCTTGTGTGGTTCAGACTTTAGTTGTTACATTAACTGACATCTAAGAAGTTTATTTCCTGTGGTAGAAGGTTCAGTCAAGTCCTTCAACATGTCATCGTGTCCCTGTAACTGCTGATAACCAGCTTCAATCATCACAGGCTTTTCATAGTGCACTTTATTCTCAATGCGCTTCTCCTAAAACATCAGCGTTGCCTCTAAAAGTTGCAAATAAATCAGAGCCTCCTCCTCCTTCTTATTATTTTTCCTCATGTTAACCAGATAAGTATTTACACAGTAAACCAGACATTTGCCCACAGTAACATTTTTAATCCTTTTCCACAAACAGTGGCACCATTTGGCGTCCCAGGAGCGGAAACCGTCGCCCTCAAAGGTGAGGAAATCAAAATGTTGACTCATCATATATTCAAACTTTTGTACGGGTCAAAAAAAGAGAGTGACGTCTGACAACGTGCTGTTAGGTGAAACATCCAACCTCCGCACGTGTTCCCAGAGCTTCTTTTGTTCTAACATATTTACAGTCTACAGACACAGTTGAGTCAGGAGCGTTGGGTTCGATGTGTGGCGCCCGGGACCGAACGCAACGATCTGTGGCGACTGACCTGTCCCTCACTGTTCAGACACTCTGGACCAACACTGGCCCAAAGCCGGCAAATTAAAACCTCCACACACCATGGTTCAACCACGTGACGCAGTGGAGCTACTGGACTAATTTCTAAACCCCGCTCCTCTGGGAGTTCTAGGCAAAAGGCAAATCAAATGCACCCGGGACTGAAGAGGATCTGAGACACTAACAGCTTCCTGTCTGGCTAATCAACAAGCCACATAACGATCATCTGCCCAGGAAGTGAGCACTAACTAAAACGATCAACAGCTCTATTGGTAAGACTGGGAGAAACAAAAACTTTATGCACAATCAAAATGCAAACAAGAAGAAAAAGGCAAAAAACCGTCGCTGTAGCAACAGGAAATGACAACAAGTCTCAAAAGTTTTTAAAACAGAAATCTAAACAGCCAAAAAGGAAGCAGAACTTTTAGAAAATAAAACAGGACACACATCGACTTCCAGCGATTGATCAGTGTGTTCGTGACGTCCTTGTGTTTTCGTTTTGCTCTGTGCCGTCTGTGCTGTGCCGACACACTCTGGTGCTGATCCCATTAAACTAAACAGTTAACCAGCAGTGAGGCAAAACAATCGATCGTTCAGCCTCATTTGTGATTGGGTGGAGGGGGCAGGAGAGGGGCGGAGCGGTCGTCGGTGATGGTCCTTTTGAGCTTTACTCCTCTGATGAGGGTCAGCATGTTACCTCCTCCTCCCTCCTGGGTCAGCTGCTCTGCCGTCTGGTCTTGGCTGGAGGGGGGAGGAGCCTGGGGCTGGTAGAGAGCGCCGTGGCCCGGCCACGAGGGCTCTCCCTGGGCCACGGGGGGCGGGAGCTGGGCCTGGTGCTGCTGCTGCTGCTGCTGCTGGAACAGCTTCTGTTTCTGCTGCTGGTTCAGCAGCAGCTGATACTGGTCCTGCTGCTGATACTGGTCTGGTCGATGTTGCAGTTGCTGCGGTTGCTGAGGCAGGGACTGCTGATGTTGAAACTGTTGCTGTAGTTGCTGCTGCTGCTGATAATATTGCTGCTGCTGCTGCTGCTGCTGAATCTGGAGTTGCTGGTTGTGCTGCTGTAGTTGCTGCTGGTACTGTCTCTGTTGTTGATGTTTGGCGTTGCTGCCCTCTGGTGGCAGGGAGGGTACAGTAGGTACAGGCACTGGGATGGGCATCTGACCTGGGACCAGCTGGTAGTACGGGGAGGAGGAGGGGGGTAAGGCGCTGAGGCTCTGCGTGGAGGTACAGAGTTTACTGTGACCTAGACCTCCTACTCCTCCAGCAGGGGGCACTGTGAAAACATTCTCATCACTTCCACCGTTTCCTCCGAGGGCTTTAAGCGGGACCTGGGGGGTGCAGATGGGGATGGGAACCCCCCCGCTGATTGTTCCCCTGCGATACGCCGGCTTGGACGACGGCTTGCGTCTGATGGTTGCCGTGTGGGACGGCAGCTGGCGGACAGACCCGCCGATCAACTCGGGCTCGGCCAATAGGCTGACGGTGGAGGAGGGGCGTTTGGACTGAGCAAACTTCCTGTACTGTAAACTGAGGTCGGAGTTCCTCGGGATGGTCGAAGACTTGTCAAAGTCTGACTGGCTGTTTCCGTGGGACATGTGATGTAGGGAGATGGAGTCTGCGTCTCCGTGGAGAGAGATGGACTCGTAGTCAACTAGAGAGAGAGAGAGAGAGAGAGAGAGAGAGAGAGAGAGAGAGAATATTAGTGTCTTCATCTCATCTGACAGACGACAGCAGCAGGAACATATAATTACACATGTGACTCACAGTGTGCAACATGCAACACACACACACACACACACACACACACACACACACACACACACACACACACACACACACACACACTTACTTAAAGGGTATGACAAAAAGTGCAACATTAAACGTCGGTGTGTCTGTAGTTGTGAGGACACTCACACTAACCTGAACCTGATTCTAAAGATAATTTGTGAAGGAAGACGCTCCACTCAGTTTCAGTTGTTCCCATGACAACAGTCTCCAGCTGTTATTTCAATGTGTCAGATACATATTTAATTAGTATTCAATAAGGCTGAATGATATGAAAAAAAAACAGACATTTATTGTGATATGAGTCACAATCGAGGAATAATAATTTTTTCATTTCACCAAACGAGCGTTTTCCCTTCAGCCTGCACAGTATGATTTATAAGCCTGGGCGTCTCTGTGGAACCAACATTTATTCATATTACATCTATAAAAACATGTTGTGACACATTTCACCTTTAGCTCTTGGGTCTTGAATATTGCACTTGGCCATATTGTGATTTCGATAATATTTCAATTAGTATTTAAGTAAATATAAGAATGGGATTGGAAACACTTGATCGGAAAATCCCTACAAATCAAGGTGCTGCTCAAAAATTCTGTCTCAGCCAAAAACAGTTCTGAAATTATCTGTGGACAGCTGAACCTAAACAGATTCAACAGACGAGGGCGGTGTTGGATGCAGATGTGAGGACGTGCAGCTTGGAGATAAACAGGCAGGAAGGCAGACAGACAGATACACAGACAGACAGGTAGTCAGAGACCTACCATAGAGGGGAGGGTCTCTCTTTACAGCTGGAAGAGAAGGAAGGAAGTTTAACCAAGAAAACACAAACACTACAGCAGAGAACCAGAGAGGAACTAGTACACCGGAGAAAATACAGAGGAAACTAGTAAACAACTTGAGATGACAGAGTCAGTTTCATCCAAACAAAAACAGGAAATATAAATACAACACACAACAGAGGAGAGCTGAGAGGTTCAGTCAGACAGACGGTCGACCTTCAGTGAGAGTGTGTCCATCATACAATAAATCAAAACTCCTCATCCAGACTCGTGTTTGTTGTAGCTCATGATCAGAAGCTCATTCACATTTCCTACGTTTTTGTCTCCGATTGGTGGATGCAGGAAGACGTGGAGAATCAGTTTGTGAAATCATAACACATTGGGTGTGTGTGTGTGTGTGTGTACTTACTGTGTGTGTGTATGGTGTCTTCAGAGCAGGACGGGGTGGTGGTCTGAGTGCTGTAGCCGCTGGAGCAGTGCAGAGAGTCCCTACTGCTTCTCGGGGCGTCCGAATTCAATGCACCTAAAGTCAACGCCAGCTGGTCCCGGGCCGAGCAAGACTGAGAGAACGAGAGAGTAAAAACAAAACAAAACAAGTTTAATTTACACTTTTTCACTAATATGACAGATGTTTATATAAAGTTTAAAGAAGAGGTAAGAAGAGAGGAAATAAGGAGAGGAAAGGAAACCGGGACAGAAGAGGATGGGGAGAGGAAAGGAGATGAAGCATGGATAGGAGTGAGGAGAAGGGGACAAGTAGAGGAAAGGAGACAAGGGGAGAGGAGAGGAGATGAGAGGTTTTCTCCTCCACTGGCTGATGGGGATCAGCTGTATAAACTTTCAGGTGTTTAATAAACTTATAATTTTGTTATTTCTTATTTTAAACAAAAGGATAAAAACAGACATCAAGCAGATGAAGATCTTTGTAATTTCCTGTTTAAATCCTCACAGTGATAGCACCACTGCAGTGTGTGTGTGTGTGTGTGTGTGTGTGTGTGTGTGTGTGTGTGTGTGTGTGTTACCTTCCCAGACGCAGACATGGCCCGAGCTCTCTCTCCATGGTGTGTGTAGGCGTTGTGTGGAGGGACCAACAGGCCGTTCTCCGCCCCTCCACCGCCCCCGGCTGCCATCTGATTGGTGGAGCCAAATGCATCCTGTCGTAAACAAACCAGTGAGCGGATGAATCAACATGAAGTGTAAATGTAAACAACAGTGTCGTGACCAGCGTACACAGAGTATAATCCCATGGAGCCAACAGAGAAGTCCCTCATCACACACCAATTATAAGACTGTGTTTCTGTACAGCACCTCTGACAGCAGGTACAGAAGTCGCCCGGCTAATTATACTTTATCAAATAAAGCCACTAATATTTATTTAATCAAAAAATATTTCATTTGTTAATGTGTTTTCTCCCAAGTGATGAGTCTTGACAGTGTTAAGCAGGACTTCTATTTTGGCTGCTGGTCTGTGAACATCAACACAACAGGTTTATAATTCAGTTTGACTCTCTGGTGTTTAAAAGTGAAGGATTTTAAATTGTAGTATAAATAATTTCCATTTATGAATTTGTGGAAAATTTAAGTCTCTTGAGGGAAAAAGCTCTGTTAGCTTGTTATAGCTTAGCCTTGCTCATTGAAACCAAGAGTCCTTGCTAAACACAAACTCTCTTTTTGTATCGTACATCTTTTTATTCTCATGGAGAAACCTCAGCAGGTGTTTAATAGAAACTGCAGGACAGAATATGAGCTGATTTCCCCAAAGTGACCACTGGTGATGACAAATAACCAACGGTAACTGAAGAGTTTGGATCCAAAATGAAGTTTAACTTTCAAAACAACTGAAAAATAGTGTCTTTGTTGGGGACTATTTTCAGCGGCGGATTGATCTACATTTGGTGCTGTAGTGAGTATTTCAGGGCAGCAGGATGGTGTATGTGTGACTGAGTCAAAGTAAACTACAGTGTGTGTTCATGGTGATGAAGGAACAAGTCTCCCAGTGCAACAGTGCAGCTCGTTCATGTGTTTTTTAATAGATTCTGACAAAAATAGAGTCTATGGAGCCGAAGAATCTGATGCATCTGCCTTTGGATACACAGACAGTATTTGTTACTTGGATTTTCCTGGGATTTGTTGACAACAACATAAAAACAGGATATCGTCCAAATGATCATGGAAAATCATTGATAACACAATATTTATATCATGTGATAAACTTGACTTGGATT
This sequence comes from Seriola lalandi dorsalis, assembly GCF_002814215.2. Lineage (NCBI taxonomy): Eukaryota > Metazoa > Chordata > Actinopteri > Carangiformes > Carangidae > Seriola > Seriola lalandi. The sequence continues at coordinate 52,041 of NW_019524946.1, forward strand.
TTGTTTATTTCTCCTGCAGCACTTTGTAAATAAACTCTTCAGACACACAAACTTGGTTCATTTATATCATCAGTTCACAGGCGAAGAAAGAAAACTTTCTGTAATCACACGACCACTGACAAGACGCCACTGACACAAATATCAACACCAGTGTAAAGGGGCATTACGCCACATTTCCACGTCTTAACAGGAAGACGTGAGCAGGGATCTGACAGTGGGGCCGAGGCCGGGTCAGGCGGTGCGCAGGGGGAGATGATGTGATCAGGTGCGGACAGTTGGATGTGCAGTGGGGAGGTACAACATATTGATACAACAGATCGATTGAGATCCATTGAATGAGACTTTCACCTGCTGTTTTACATGTTGCAGCTGTTTCAACACCTTCTTTTGTCAAAAGAAAAAAAAAATATAGAGCTGAAATGATTAGTCAATTAAGTGAGAAATCAATCAGAAACGACTGCAATGATTAATTTGCTTTAATATTTAAGCCAAACAATCTCTCGTTTCAGCTTTTCAAATGTGAGAATCTGCTGTTGTTTTATTTGATTATAAAGTGAATTATCTTCGAGTTTGCGACTGTTGATCAGACAAAACGAGCAAATGTACGATATAACTTTGGAGATGTAATCAGTGGTTTATGGTTCAGTGGGAGTAAGTAAGTAGTAAGTAAGGAGGGGGAGACTCTGGTTCATTGCTCACTTAAAAAAAAAAGGCTACTCAGCTTGAAATAAGAGAAATCAATCATTAATTAATCATTAACGATCTCTAAAATGATGCTAAAGGAGTCAGTAAAGTGTCATTTAGAGGCTACAGATACAGACAGACACAAAAACACATTAAAAGACGGAACTGAAAAGTAAACAAAAACCAAAAAACAAACAAACACCATAAACACATGTGGACAAACACTGACACAACACCGATCACTGTACACGGGAACACACACAAACGTTTGATGGAATGAGTTTGAAAATGAAAACAGATCTGAAGTGAAACTGGAGCTGGATCAGAGAGATATGTGGTTCAACCGGAGACGTTTGGAGTGAACGAAATGAAAGGTGGCGTCGGAGGGAGAGGGAATAAAATCTGTGTGAGCTGATGAGAAAACACGAGGAGTAAAAATGATGAGGTGGAGTCAGACTGAAGCCGATGGAAGACAAACAACTACATCACGGTCGGGTTGGGAGGAATGGAACAGTGTTTTTCTCACGGTGGTCATATCCCTGCGGCTAACGCGGCGGCTCAGCGCGGGGCGGTGGCCGTGGCCAGCGGCGTAACCATAGCGACCACGGCTGCCCTGACGACCGAGGCGAGAGGGGGAGTTCCCTTCGCTGAGGGACCGCCCACTTTCATCACAGCCAATCAGCAGATAGGGGGAGGAGCAGCGCTACACACAGGAGAGGATTAGAGCTGCGTGTGTGTGTGTGTGTGTGTGTGTGTGTGTGTGTGTGTGTGTGTGTGTGTGTGTGTGTTACCTGGATGTGTACTCCATCCACAGCACAGCTGATGGAGTCCAATGAGGGAACATGTCTCACTGATCCAGACTGATAGTTACTATGAGAAAACACAAACACTAAAGTTAAGGATCGATAAAAGAACTGCAACAACAAATGATTCAGAAACTATTTTGATGATCAATTCATCATTTAAGAAATTTTTCATTCCACAAGTTTGCTTGTTGCATCTTTTGTAATTTGAGGATTTTCTGCTTTTCTGTTTTATATCTTTATGAACTGAATATCTCTGGATTTTAGACAAAACAGGAGGGGGGGACTCTGGTTCATTGCTCACTTAAAAAAAAATAAAAAAAATAAAAACAAGACATCTGAAAATATAAGCTTGGACTGGGAGGGAGTTTTAAAATTTAATAGACTAAACAAAAACAAGAAAATAATCAGCAGATTAATCAATAATGAGTGTGTGAGTGTGTGTGTGTGAGTGTGTGTGTGTGTGTTACCTGCTGATGCTGCTCTTCCTGGACAGAGTGCCACTTGGAGAAGCTGGTGTGTGTGTGTGTGTGTTACCTGGATGTGTACTCCATCCACAGCACAGCTGATGGAGTCCAATGAGGGAACATGTCTCACTGATCCAGACTGATAGTTACTATGAGAAAACACAAACACTAAAGTTAAGGATCGATAAAAGAACTGCAACAACAAATGATTCAGAAACTATTTTGATGATCAATTCATCATTTAAGAAATTTTTCATTTCACAAGTTTGCTTGTTACATCTTTTCTAATTTGAGGATTTTCTGCTTTTCTGTTTTATATCTTTATGAACTGAATATCTCTGGATTTTAGACAAAACAAGACATCTGAAGATATAAGCTTGGACTGGGAGGGAGTTTAATACTTTAAAATTTAATAGACTAAACAAAAACAAGAAAATAATCAGCAGATTAATCAATAATGAGTGTGTGAGTGTGTGTGTGTGAGTGTGTGTGTGTGTTACCTGCTGATGCTGCTCTTCCTGGACAGAGTGCCACTTGGAGAAGCTGGAGGTGTCTGATAGGTGTAGCTGAAATCAGAACCTTTCAGGTCCGAAATCACCTGAGAAACAACAGTGACACAAAAACAACAACTCTGGTGACTCTGTGTTTTTGGTCGGACCGCTTCAAGGATAAGACCTGTTTCATTCTCTCAAACTGTCACTCATGAAAAGACCAAAAACAAGGTGTTAGTCCATCTCTCAGTCCCTACTGTTTCTGAGCCCATCAGTCCCAAGCCCATTGATCCCAACTGAAGAAATACAATTAATAGTTTTAACAGTGGAGCTCCACGGCCCAGAGGTAGAAGATAAATATCAGGCTTTGGCTACACAGACAATACTTTTTGTTTATTTTAAGTTTTTAGGATCAGTTCATTCTTGGTTTTGGCCGGAGGACGGTGCTAGCTGAAGGTCAGAGGTCACCAAAAACATCAGGAGGAAGAGGAGGGTACCTGCTCGCTGGCTGGTGGGAGTTTATTGGGTTCAGCTGTCAGGTTCATCAGATCCTCCAGAATGGTCTGCAGGTGGGTCACCTCACCCAGCATGTTGATCTCATGGTCCTGCAAACACAAACAAACGTGTTGTTATTGTTGTGTAACAGGGTTTAAAAGCCGCCTCAGTCCCGTGACGGTGGATTTGGATTTGTGTGTACTGACCAGTACAGGCTTCAGCATGGTGACGAAGCTGCAGTAACGCGCTCTCTCCTCTATCAGCGCCCTGCACACGGCTCGCTTCTCGGTGTCCTCCAGGACAGCGTAACGCACGTTGACGTCCTGCAGCGCGCTGTCCAGCTGGCCACGCACCTCGTCCTTCCCTACGGAAACACACGCAGGAGGAACTGATGTCAGGAAACACGACAACGTCAGGCTGAAGCGGATACAGACACGTGTCCTTAAATAATATATAATAAATATATAATAAAATATTAAAAAATAATTAATTAAAGGCCTTTTATATCCTGACACACTGTTACTATTAAATCCCAGCGACAGTGATAAACAGACTCAGGCTGTAATACTCAGATGTTACCAGCAGGGGTCAGAACAACATTATACAGCTCATGTAATAACACACACACACACACACACACACACACACACACACACACACACACACACACACACACACACACACAAGCTGTTTGTCACACACATGCTGTCTGACCTTGTTCTTCAGTTTGAGTATTTAACGAACCGTCTGAAAGTGCTGGTTTCTGTATTTACATTCATTTCACTGAACACCTCATCTATTGATTTAATGACACATCCACTGCATATTTATAGCTCATTAATAATTTAATGCCAGTAAAGCATAAACAAAGCAGACTGAGAGAAACAGTGACGCAGAGATGAGACAGCTTTCTCTCTCTGGTGTGATTTTACTTCCTCGTTTACTGGACGATCCGGTGCTGACACCCTGAAACCCGGTTCACCACTCCAAAAACCTCCAGTCTGTCTACGATGCAAGATGTTTTTGTGGCTCCTTCATTTCATATTTCAAATTTAACACAACACTCATCACGCCAGTCACTTAGACACAAAAACTGTCCAGTCACATGTTGGAGGGTTTAATCCGCAGACCGGTAGTATAAATCTGAGCGAGCGATCGTGACCGCTGCTGAGATGCCCCTGAGCAAGACCCTGAACCTGTGACTGCTCCGGTGCAGCTGCTCAGAGGCCAACAGATCTGACTGGTTGTACTTGGCAGCTTGTGTGTTACTGTGCGAGTGTGAATAGGATGTTCCTTCAAAAAGAGAGAATTACTCTGCAGCTAAATAAAGATTTTGTAGAAAACAAAAACTGACACCACGAACATGTATCTGATATTTCTGTGCCAATATTATATATCATTATGAAGATGCCCTCCAGTTAACGTTGTAAGACATAAAATCATATTCTTTCTGATTCGGTTTTCGTCAAAAACGTTCAGTTACCTTGTTACAAAATTATTAAATTTAAATCTAATTTTTCTCCCTTGTTGAAAAATCCTGATTCTTTGCAAATATTGTTCTTTTCAAAAGTTTAACTGCGGGACACAAGATGTCTCCTGCTTCACTGATCCACTGGAGGCTTCAAGTTTCCACATCGCACTTGTTTCAGCTGCATATTGGACAATGACTGGCTTCAACACTAGTGATGTCACTAAATCCTGCTGAGATTTAACTTGAGCACAAAGAAACTTTTCCCCCTCAGCAGACGAATGTGGAAACAGTCGTCTGGTATCAAACGTCGCTCTGCAAAGTGAAGCATCCAACAAGAAGCAATATGCATTTTTGAGAGAAGGGGGGCTAATTTTAAAAACTCAACATTTTGGCTCATAATGACAATAATTCAGGATTTCTTTCAGAATCTGACTGACTGTTGAAATGAAAAATAACATGATCAATTTATTAAATATTGTGATTAATATATATTTCAATAAGTGAGTTTGTCTTTGCTTGTTGTGTGTGTGTGTCTGTGTGTTATATATATATATATATATATATATATATATATATATATATATATATATATGTGTGTGTGTATATAAAGGTGCTCTTTGGAGTCAAGGACCACGATAAATGCAAAGAAGAGGAGAAAATCCAAGGCAATCTGAGAGTTGAGGTATAATGATCAAAAGCTTTTACCATGTTACAGGGCGTTACGTTACATTGTGCTGCTTTAGTTATGATGGCTTCCAGCTGAAACGCGTTGGTGTCAGCTGTGTAATGATAAACGCTTTGATGTGCCTTGGATTTCTTCTTCTTCTTTGCATATTATATCATCAGTCTGCTCATCTCACTCTCGGGTGTTTTACTGCAGCCTGTGTATGTTCACTGTCCACACAGTACAACATCACTAGGTACAGACTGGTTCAGTGCACATTTGTAGCAATGATAAAAATCATATTTAACATGTTGATACAATACTGTCATGCAAGATGTCGCCTCACCACCCACTTTAAACTCTCCTGAAACACTAAAACTCTCATTTTAAAGCCACTACTGCCAATACGAGTGTAAGGCCACACTGCTGGAGGCTCTGACCGACTGTATTAAATTTCAAATGCTAACATCACTGTGGCAACACGCTTACAATAGCAGGGCTAATATGCTTGGCAGGTATCTTGTTTACCATCTTAGTTTGATGTGTCAGCGTGTGAACATTTTCTAGTTCGCCCTGAACAGAACGTTTGGTAATAAACCAAAAATAATGGACATACTGAAAATTCGACCTGATGATGGCACTAGAGAGTTAAAAGTTACAGGATCAGCGAAGTCGTTAAAGTTCATCCTAAAGGGCACATGAATGTCTGCACCAAGTTTCATGGCAATCCATCCAACAGCTGTTGAGACATTTCAGACGGATATTTCAGTCTGAATCTAAATTTTAGGCGATTTTAGCCACACTGACAAACTGACATCGCCATCCAGACACAGATGCCACAAGCATTGCTACTGAAATACAGATTTGTCTGGGAAGCAAATATTCTTCAACCTCTCTGCCTCACTTCACCTTATTAGAAAAGTAAAATGCAACAACTTGAACACCGTGTAGTATTTAAAGTTAAATCAATCAGACTCTGAATGTCATGTTTTCAAACCATGTGGGGAGACGCCGACAGAGCCGAGCTGTAACTGTGCGGTCGAGCCTGAGCCCGGTGGGTTCGACCCGGCAGGTAGAGAAGACAGACGGAGCTCTGACCTGCAGACCACCCAGCTGTGGAAACACACCCACTCAGTGTAAAAATAAGTGCAGAGGTGGTGGAGGGAGTCTAACGTTTCGCCAACATAGAGGAGTTTAAGAACAATGCACAGACCTGCAGCCCCCGCCCCCCCCCCCCCCCCCCCATGCCACTTTATACTTCCACTTCACTACATTTAAAAAGGGATATTGTACATTTATTTGACATCTGTAATTACCAGTTATATTTCAGATTAAGATTTCACATGTAAAACAAATGACTACTTTATAAAATCTGATGCACTTTTAAAGAGTAAATGTTTAGAAATCTGGTCCAACAATAAGATGCTGCTTATATGTTGATGCATCGGTAAGAATCATCAACCAATATAATGCTGCTACTTTAATGACATTTTGCTTTTAATTCTTTACTTTTACTAGTAAGGTGAATATGCAGGACTTCTGCTTGTAAGAGACGTAATTACACTGCAGTATTGTTTCTTTTAATATCTAATATCCGAAATCACCAGAAAAATCTCCAGCGTCATCTGTTCAGAAGGTTTCAGTCAAATTGTTCTCAACAAATTTTGAGATGTTTTTCCAGCCAACACGATACAAACAAATCCTCTTTTCTAAAATCACAGGAGAGACGGGCAGAAAAACAGAGACGCAGACAGTAAATCCTGTTGAAAACAGTAAGCAGCAGTTTCCACAGCCCAACACACACACTGCAGACTTTGTGTCATAAAGCTCAACCTAAACAGAGCCTGTTCACTCAGGTGTGTGAGCGAGAGCATGGGGAGGACAGAGGATCATTTCCACATCGCTAACAGAAGCTCAGTGTCGGTGTGCTGTTGGTCCGCCTGACGTCTGGCCTCTGTGGAAACACACAGACAAGCCGTGCGCTGTCAGACTCCAAAAACACAAGAAAACACAAAATCCTGAAGTCAGAAGCTCCGTCAACTCAGTCGCTCCTTTTAAAAAAAGGTGAGACACAGTTCAGACGAAGCTAATTCTCACCAGCTGGGAAATGTTCTGTAATAACACGTCGTGTTTGTTTCCAAACAGGATCTCCAGCTTTTGACGTTATTAAATGGAAGTTACCTGAATGATCACTCTCCGACTTGGAGAAACCGATCATGAATTTTTCTCAAAGCTGTCGTGGCTTTAAACAATCCAGAAATGACTGAAAATCCAAAATGCCTCATGTCAGCCAAAGTCTAAGTAACTTAATCCTAATTTAATTCTATTTAAGTCAGACACACTTAACCCGACAAGTCATTTACGAGAGGCATCTTTCCCATCGCTGTGGCTCCTGACTACACTTCCCAGAGAACATTTTCCCTTTCAACCCTGGCAGCTCACGGCCCATGTTAATTAAACATCTTGTATTTATTCAAAATGGGAACGTTATTATATTGTACATTTCTCTTTTTGTCAACAAATCCCATAAAAAGATAATTGATCCCATTAACAAATACTGTCTGTGTCCAAAGCCTGATATTCCTCTGTGACACAGAGCTCCATTGTCTTCTAGAAACTATTAAAAACACATCAGTGAGCCACACTGACATGCCCTCAGTCCCACACGCACCATCCTGCTGCGGGAACACTCACTGGAGTACCAAACGAGTATTAATCCGCCACTGAAAATAGTCCCTAATTCCTCCTGTTTGGTTTAAGGAAATTACTGAACCATTCTTTAAATAAATGACGCTGTATATTTCAGAGCCGTTTTACATCTTCACATCACAGACGTGAGAGAAGCTGACTAACGCACTAACGCACTGTCTTGTCAAGGGTTTTATTTATATCCAGAAACATGCAGAATACGGCGACAGGCACTAAATGTCTAGATTATCAAGTGTTTATAATCACAAATAAAAAAGTTATATTCATGCACAAAATGCATTCTGACAGAAAGAACGAGATGTTGTGTTTACTGACATGAAAATATCACAAATCATTTTAACAATTATTCACCAACATCAGAGAGAAACTGCAGATAGACTTGAGGCATGAAGAGTGAAACCAATACTTCAGCGCTTCCTTAACTGCATGTTCTTCAGCCACAAACCAGTCCGTTAACATTCCTCACTCACACAGGTGCTGTAGCCTCAGGCTGGACCAAATGAGGAATCACCCCCACTCTTAACAAGCCACGGAGAGAGAGACAATGATTCTGTTTGGTTTGGGAGCGTATTTCTGTCCAAAGCACCTACACTGACTGCAGTGTTCATCAGCCTGTGTTCAGCCGCCGAGGTTAAGTGATCTGATCTGCTCCAGTACATTTTGCACACGAATCAATGCAGCTCTATTAATTATTCTTAAATTAACGAAGACATACTGACAGCCTATTTATGTCTGTTGTTGCTTACTTTGAACATAATATGATTTAAAGAGGCAGTAATATGTTTCCTGGTAGACGACACAGAATCCTTGGAAACTTTGATCATATTAAAAACTGAATGTTGACACGAAGAGCGGCTGTTTGCTGCTTCAAATGGAAAATACAATATTAAAATCTAGTGATATGTCAGGATCAATTTTTACATGCTAATATCACTGTGGCCAGAAATACAGTTAGACCGCTTCACAGCTTGACTGCCTTTGATTTCAGTCACGGGACAGTGAACCATATATTGCAGCTTTTTGGACTAACATCAAATAAACTTCAAACACCAGACATAAAAGCAGATCGGTTGTTTGGAGGTTAAAGGGACTATTCGTACGTTTTCTCTGCTGACGAATGTGCTTTCATGATCTTGTTTCTCGTCCTCTGAGCAGCGCTGAGTCTCCAGGGCAGGTCGGAGGCTGCAGTGAATCACTATCGGAAAGTGTCGAGATGGGCGGGGGCTATTAGCCGGTTAGCATGCTAACTTCAGCAGAAGAAATGACGCGATGGAGACAAGAGTTGACATTATCACTGCTTGGCGTTGATTGGCGCTAAACTGCTAATGCTAATGTTAGCTATGTAGCAATAGCAAAACTTACAAATAGGTTCGTTAAGACAGGTGACTGGAAATGATCTGACACACCTGTCTATAGGAGCTTCTGCAGAGCAGGGACTGTGTAGTACATGTTACCTGCTGGGCGTTAATCATTAAAATCATTAGAAATGTGCTGTGTTCACAGTGCCCAGCAATAATCGCTGTATTAATGATAACAGACTTTACTAGTGGTGTTGTTACCATCAGAGAGGCTCATCGGTTTATAGTAAATCCAGTTGTAGTGTCTAATTTCTCTTAAAATCTGAGTTCACCCAGTTACTAAGTTCTGGATTAAACCTAAATTTTGAACCAGATAATAAACGAATGCGAGGAAAAGCTACCTGAACGCAATGCGAATAAACTAATCTTCAAAAAAATAGGGACCTGAGGGTGATTAAACTTGATCCAGGAGAACACCAGTGACTCCATACTGGGAACCAATTGGACCCACCAACCCCTAATTACCATTTCCCACTCGAATTCTGTCTATGAAGTTTGTAAATATCTTCTTCTCAGATGTCTGTTGGCGACCGACACGACGTTAGAGATGACGGTCAACAGTCGTGATGACAAACAACCACAGCTTCAGTCAAAGCTCAGACTTTCTGCTGATGATCATCGTTTCTTTTTTTGTCACGGTGACTAATTTCTTCAGACAGCAGAGCGCCGACGTGAAGCTACAGCTGCTATTAAAGGCTTATTCATCCAACAGTCTAGACCATCTGCGTCACACACTGATGATGTCATCAATGCAAGACAGGTGGCCAGGTGGTTCAGTTCAGGTGTTTCTGCGCAGCTCAGAGAGGCAGGTTCAGACATGGAGCAGCAACATGCAACAAAAAAAACTGCCTGGAGATTCAAATTACCTCCCTGCTCCTCCCTCTCTTCACCTCCTCTAACCTCCCTGCTCCTCCCTCTCTTCACCTCCTCTAACCTCCCTGTTCCTCCCTCTCTTCACCTCCTCTAACCTCCCTGCTCCTCCCTCTCTTCACCTCCTCTAACCTCCCTGCTCCTCCCTCTCTTCACCTCCTCTAACCTCCCTTTCCTCCTCTCTCACCTCCTCTAACCTCCCTGTTCCTCCCTCTCTTCACCTCCTCTTACCTCCCTGCTCCTCCCTCTCTTCACCTCCTCTAACCTCCCTGTTCCTCCCTCTCCTCACCTCCTCTAACCTCCCTTCTTCCATCGTTTGCATCCCTCGTTCTTCTCTTCCCATCTCCTATCTGTTTCTTCATCTGTCCTCTCCGCTTGAGAAACATGACATCATCATCATCCTCCTCCTCCTCTTTAAATCAACCACATGGCAACCACTTGAGAAAGAGATAATTACATCATCCATCCATCTCTTGTCCATCTTTAAACTTTCTTTTCTTTCTCCTTTGCTTGAAATTTCTTTCCTTCCATTCCTCTACAACCTTTATTTATTCTCAGCCTCCTCTTTCTAAAAGTAAGTCGCATCTTTACGATCCAACCCAGCTGCAGCAACTGGTGGATGTTTGTTATTCCTCCTCAAACACGTCAAGATGAGCTGGAAATCTCACTTCTGCTTTATGTGCTGAATATTTTATGATTAAAGCTTCTAAGTGTAAAATTCTCATGTGATTATGGCGACGCCACGCTGGTGTTCAGGGCGGCGATACGAGGGTTCAAACTTCATTTGAACAAAATGTGTCATTCATTCAGACTTTTTGAAAATATGACCCCAGCGTCTGTGTCATTATAAATCCATATAGAGGAAGGGACCGATGGCATCTTTATGTCTCTGTATTTCCTTTACTCTCCTCATTTCATCTGTCTCTGTGCAGCTGCAGATTCCCCATCTGAAGTGGTTACCATCACCACATAATGACAGAGAGCGCACACACACACACACACACACACACACACACACACACACACACACACACACACACACACACACACACATCATATGGGATGATTAGTGATGGAACAGATGTTTACTATTATTTAGTTTTTCCTTTCTATTCCTGTCACACTGCTTATATGTTTGCAACAGTCGACAGGAGGGGATGAACTGAAGTGACCTGAGAAAAGAGACGGAGGGTGACAGAGCGTAAGACTGAAGGGAAATCATTTAAATCTTGTTGTAATAACTGAGCTTCCTGAGTTGAGCATATTTCATTGCCAACTGTGATATGTGTGTGTGTGTGTGTGTGTGTGTGTGTGTGTGTGTGTGTGTGTGTGTGTGTGTGTGTGTGTGTGCGTGCTGGAGAACAGGGCGGTTTGCAAACTGCTGGAGTGTACTGTAACTAAATATTGAACACCAGCTGATCCACAAGACGATGAAAAGTAAAGGTCTTGGCTGAAAATAACTGGGCTTTTGTTAAGAATAGTTTTCTTTAACCAACAACAGCTAAAGCAGTTTAGTCCTTCTGTCTGTCCTTACTCATTATATGGAGTCCACACACACACACACACACACACACACACACACACAACTGTACAGCAGAGATAATTATAATGTGAAGCCCTGATTGGTGAGTGTACAGAAACCGTTTTAGTACACTGTGCTGTGTGTTCTTATGGGCGTGTGTGTGTGTGTGTGTGTGTGTGTGTGTGTGTGTGTGTGTGTGTGACGTGTCATTACGCGGTGACAGTATGTGAAGCTGTGGCTCAGACTCTTTCTTTGCATTTACTTTGCTCACTTGTTTAACTCCCTCATCTCTCTTGTTGTCCGTCACTTCTACCAGTAATAATAACGCATCAACTTAAGACCTGAGATTCAGTTAGAAACATAATCAGGAGAAAAAACAAGGTGAGCTTTTATATGATTATCTAAAATGTCCGTGAATATCAACAGAGTTTACAGACTGCTCCACCTTTTACCTTCCATATTTACAGTAACTGTTTTCATACAGATTATTACTGATATTTCAGGTGTGCTCACCTTCAGGTTGACCTTCAAATATAAGTGGATAAACTGTTGGCTTGTTCCCAGATCTCAGAAGTTTACCAGTCTTTGGAACCGGCCCTTCCTCTAAATACTTGATTCAAAACTTGGCACAAACTCACATAACCTCAGCCATCTTTCCAGCCTAATTCCCCGGCTGCCAAGTGCCGACCTTTACAGTATGTTACAGACGATAAAGACACTTGTCTTTGGGAATATTTAACAGTCACACTCTGTTTCCTGAACCTGTGGATGTTGTTGTTTTATTCCATCTTAAAAACCTAAAACATACTGATCAAAGTTGTGAAGTGAAGTGAAGCTACGAGCGGAGACTTAAGATCGTTCAACGGACAAAACTATGAAAATAAGATCCAAGTTGTAATGAACGAAACCTTCCCGTCAAATGTTTTTTTTTTTTTAAATTTGCTTAAAACGTTTCTAGAGATTCAGTTTGTGCTAAAAGATCGTGATGATTGATCGGACCGAGAGAAAAGAAAGAGAAGGGAATGTTTTAGAAAAGGAAAGAAAGGAGGAAAGAAAAAAAAAGGCACGTAGCAGAAAACATGTTCAGAGATGTTAAACCCACATCAGACATCTCTGTTTACCATGGGCGGGTCTGTACGGAGACTGTGTGTGTGTGTGTGTGTGTGTGTGTGTGTGTGTGTGTGTGTGTGTGTGTGTGTGTGTGTGTGTGTGTACTATTTCTGTGTCTGTGCATTTGCATTGGACTTATTGAGAGGGAGGACAACGAGGACATTTGTATAAAGGCCTCAAGGTTTCATTTTGATTTTGGTGTGTGTGTGTGTGTGTGTGTGTTTATGCATGAATGTGTGTTTGTGCACGTGCTTGGGCGTTGTCGTTCTGTTTCTACCATATAAGGCCGTCTGCAGTCTCTCCTGGCGAGCTTTCAGTTCCTTTGGTCACGCAGAGTGAAGCAAAGGTGCAACCATGGCAACCACGGGGTGTGTCACAGTGATAGCAGGGAAGGGTGTGGCCCAGGTGTCTGGGTTGCTATGGCAACCGGCTTAAAGTCACTACAAGCAGAGAAGCTGCTCAAACACTTAAACAGTCTGAATTATTTACTGTGTCTTTACCACTAAGTCACGACAGGATGAGTCCCAAGTCTAAGTCCTAGAGTTCGTCTGTTTGTCCGTCTACTGGTCTGCACTGACATGTGCATGTGTTGAACTGCTGGGGTAGTGATTCAAAGCCTATCTGTTATCAAGACAACAGCCCTGAGGTGAGGTAAGCCCTAAGTCAAGACCGACAAATACCAGGTCCAAAGCATCAAGCCCAAAGTGAAGACCAGCGAGACCCGAATCAAGAGGCTAAGCTTTAAAGGTTGTTTCCCAAGTTATGAACGAGACATTATTTGTCTGCTGGTCTGCCTTCCAGGAGAACACATCTCAGCTTCACACCTTTAACACAATAACAATAAACAAACACACAGTGCTCATACTCTTTGTCATACTGTATGTTAATAAGTGGAGTAATGGTGCTGAGGAGCCTTTACAGACAGGAAATGCCTATTCACTACTTCATCATCACAGATTGTTGACTGAACTGTGAAGTTTCCTCGTAGTTTCAGAAAAGTATTTTACAGGAAAAAACAAAGATATGAGAAAAGCCAGAGAAGTAAGATTCTGTCTTCTTCTTTCCTATCTTGTTGACCAGCTTGAAAACACAAACAGATTTATCTTCTCATCCCTTGACAACCAAGTTTGAAAACACTTTATGATGGTTCGACAGCACTGTTTGTCTCAGAAGAGCCCTGTCACTGTATCTAAAAACATCCTGTGACTCATGTTTGTAAAAAAGCAAAATGGCTGCCACACTTAACACTACCCCACTTGACTAATCCACCAGTGGAGCTGAAATGTTTCAGACTCTGTATCCAGGGAGACAGAATATGTTGAATTTTTATAACTACATGGATGAAAAAGATAAGCAGTAAAGTAAAAGTCAAAATAAGAAGTAAAATTACCCTTTTTTAATGGTATCAGGGGGGTAAGCTCAGGCTCTGATCTCTAATGTGCTTCAGGTGAAACATTTCAAACCCCAGCAGAGTGAAAATAAAGGCAAGAACATGAAACATGTGCTGTGGCAGTGACGTAGTTTCAGAGGGATTATTTCTTCCCTCAGGCCGTCAGGTGACTGACAGGAGGCAGAGCATAACGTAACGCAGCAGGGATCTGAAAGCACTTATCTCAGCACAATGACGGCAGGATCAAACAGACTCCTTATGTTTACTGTGGAGGATTATCTCACTCTGTGGAAGACGGTTTTCATATTCAGCAGGTGGCTTCTTCCTCTGAAGTAAACAAGTTCCGATATCTATCGCGCCATTCCTTTAGCTGCTTTTAGCTTCTGACTGTCTGACAATGTTGTGGCGTTCGTTTCAGTGCTGCTGAAAACCTGATGGATGAGAGATGACGGTGGTGTTGGAGGTGACTGACATCCGTCTTACCTTTCTTCACCTTCTTCTGCAGTTTGATGGTGTCTGATGATTTCTTCTTGATGTCTGCTCTGGCTTTTTTATACTCTGAAAAACAAAAACATGCAGAGTGAGGGAAAGTTTTTGCCTTTGTGTGTGTGTGTGTGTGTGTGTGTGTTAGTGTGTGTGTGTGTGTGTGTTAGCGTGTGTGTGTTAACGTGTTGGCATACCTTTGGCATGATCTTTGTCCAGCTGACTGGCCACCTTTTTCCACTCCTCCATCTTGGACTCCAGCGGAGTGATGAGACTTTCTGAAAGAGCGCTGAGAGAAAAAAAGACAAAGAGTCTCGATCGTTGTGTTTTTCTAAAGTTGATGCTATAAAATAAAGTTAAAGTTTAAGTTGAACCAGTAAATCTCTGGCAGGTTGAGTCAGAATAACACATTTGATTTCATTATTCATTCATGCACTGCTACAACTGATGATTATTCACAATATCAGTTATTTCCTGATCATTTTTTTCATCACTTAACCGATAAATTTAGTTCATAAAATGTCCAAAAACAGTGAGAAGGTCCTTTCCCAGAATCCCCCAGAGCCCTGGCTGACATGTTTACGTAAAAGAATAATATAAAATACTTAATTTACTGTGACATCCTCACATCTGAGAGGCTGAAATCTGAGAATGTTTCGTCACTTCTGCTTGTTTAACGACTTCAGCAATTAATTGATTACCCAGATTGATGGCAATTAATGTATCGTATCGACAAATCCAATTGTTTCTACTGATGTCATGATATTACAGTATATCAGTATATTGAATTGCTTCTATGCGTTTGTCCTTCCCATTCACAGACAGGAGGGAGACACAAACGTAGACTTTCATCTGACTGACAGCTTCTCTAATGACGGTCGACAGTAACGGCAGAGAAACAGTTGTGATGCTGCAGCAGTGACAGTGATGACACACACACACACACACACACACACACACACACACACACACACACACACACACGGGCTGTCATGTATTTGAGCATATGTCAGTTGAGAGTAATTATTATGTCTAGTTCCCACACTGTCAGATCAGGTGTCATCATTCACACCTTCACCTGTCCTTCCTCTCTAGTAAATAACACACACAATGCTCCTGTGTGCGTGTGCGTGTGAATGTGAATGTGTGTGTGTGTGTGTGTGTGTGTGTGTGTGTGTGTGTGCGCCTTACGTGGTGAACAGCTTGAGTTTGGACTCGATGCTCCGGTGTCTCATACACATCCTGGTTAAAGCCGAGCCGATCTCCTTCGTGGCACCTGGGAAAAAAAAAACCATTCAGATGATGAGTATTATTTTGAAAAGAACTTGGAATTAGTGAAAACAAATAAGGTTTCAAAATAAAGCTGTTTGAAACTACAAAATAAAATGCATAATGCATGCAAATGACATAACAGCTTCAAATTCATATATCAGCTAAACTTAAATCAGCTGTATAACGTGGACTCTGCTGCTTTCACTTCAGCTGAGCATCATTAAAAAATAGTTTCACTGTGTTGAAACAGACTAAACCTGAAGCAACATGAAGAGAATATTCTTCCTTGTTGTTGCTGTAACAGGAGCTGAACAGAAGCTCTGAATTGCAAACTACATTTAATCAGTCAAACCACGAGCTGATGGAGGGGAAACTGCAGCAGACCAGTGTGTGTGTGTGTGTGCGTGTGTGTGTGCTATCATTGCTTCATAAAGTGGTATTAAGGAAAATCAATCTGATTAGGATCTTATGACGAGTGGTGTAATGCCTGTTGAAAACAATAGGTGTGTGTCTCATTTTGTTCATGAATTATGCAAGAAAGAAAACAATCCCTTTCACAATCCGCCCTGGTTAACTGGATGTAACAGTATTAGGTATATCTCACACACACGCACACACACGCACACACACAGACACAGACACACACACACAGCTGATGACATAAGATGCACTTCATGGGACAATGATAACTCATGTGTATACAGTACACAGCCATCCACATGTTGTATTGCACATTTGGAGTTGGTGCATCAAAACAAGACATTAAAACGTCACTGAAACATTTCGACACTGACTGAGGTGGAAAATTTGATAATGTGATTATTAAAACAAATGATTATGGCTGCAGGGCCTGTTTCCATATTTTGTTCTTGCTTTATTTCCAGCAGTGCACTCACAGTATATCAGTGCTGCAATAAAAGCCCCAGATTAATAACTGGATGTGATATAAATGTCATACGAGGTCAGTGGGTGAGTGGGTTTCCTTAAATCAGAATTACCTCAGTAGCAATATGCAGAATATAAAAAATAACTACATGTTAATACTTCTTTTCCCTCTCCTGTTGGTTCACCTGTGATGTGTTTATCCAGTTTAGCAACAGACTGACCAGTTACAGATACTGGTCTGCTGATTGACTGGTTAGTTAGGATTATTAGGATTGCACTGGTTGCTGCAGCTTTTTTAAACTTTGATGTGACTTAATGAAAACGGTGATATGTCTAAATTTGAGTCTGTGAAAGATTCACAGACTTAGTGAATCAATAAATTTGCTTTATGGTCCAGTCAGAGTTGGAAGCAGCAATAAAGCAGTTTACAGGAAAACAGGAACCTTTTCAAGCCCAGTTATGGACGTGTTGTTACAACGTCCGGAGAAGACTCGCACAACAAGAACAAGATTCACATGAAGCTGCTGGAACATTTACTCAGATTAGTGCAACATTTGGAAGGAAATGTAAATGTTGACACAGACACCGAGTGAAGGAAAAGAGCTGCATCACTTCCACAGTGGGTCTTCTGTCAGCGTTACACACACACACACACACACACACACACACACACACACATAATGGTTTCTTTGTTGCTCCCAGTCTGTATGTGGACATGACACTTCCTGTTATCTGTCCTCTTTATCACACTCTCAGTACAGACATGCATCATGCGCTGCTGTTGGCATGTTTTACAGAATCTTAAATTATTCCACAATAAATGTTTCCTGGTAAATTTAACCATCACATTCTGAATGTAATTTTTCAATTTTATGTAAATTGTGTGTTGGACAGACAAAGATAATTCAGTTTCCTCGCTCTTGGCAAAAGATCTGCCCTGGATGTCCAGTATGACCCTACCAACGAAACCAGGGCTGAAACTAAACTTATTAATTATATTATTAACTCATTGTTTGTCAATTAGTTCATTGGTACATAAAATGTTAAGAAATTATATAATTTCTGTCTGACAAAAAGTTGAAAATATTTATTTTACTATTTTAAAAGACTGAAAGAACCAGAAGATTTTACACATTTGAGAAACTCGAACAGAAAGAATTTTTTTTCTTCTTCTTTCTTCTAAAAAACGACTCAATAGATAATCGATTATCAGAATAGTTGTTATAATTTTCTTTCCATTGACAAATCAACTAATCGTTGCAGCTCTACATGAACCACTGTGATATGAGAATGGATTAGAGCTGTTTTATTGTTCCAGACATTTTTAAAGCAAAAATGAAAAATATTTTGTGGTTTCAGCAACTCAAACATGAGGATGTGTTGAATTTCTCTGAATATCTATGTGTGTATATATATATTTATATATATGGGAGACAGAGACAGAAGCGAGGTCAGCACAGACTGAGACACTGTGCTTTTTTTGATATTTAAAAAAACTAAACGAGTAAAATTATTGGCAGATTAATCAATGTCACTCAAATAATCCATACAGAGACATCTGATGTTATCCACTCTGAGGGAACAGTGACACAGCAGATTTACACTGAGGAGTTTGAACCGTGTGAGTTCACACTGACTCACTTCACCTCATTTGAATATCTAAATCTGAGAGCTGCACAGGCGGGACACACACACACACACACACACACACACACACACACACACACACACACACACACACACACACACACACAGCAATGCTGAGTCATGGCTGAGTTACGTAAAATAAAGAACAATCAGTGAAAGATCAGGTGTGTGTTCATCCAGCAGATCCAGTACGAACAGAAAGTGATGTGAGGGTGAAACCTCGACTGGCACCGACACTCGTTTGAAGCAACCCCCCCATCCCTCCACCCCCCCCCTCC
>NW_019524946.1:70659-71247 GCF_002814215.2 Seriola lalandi dorsalis
GATCCAGGGTTGGGACAGACAACAAATGCAGCTCCAGAACGACACAAATGTGATTTTCTTTTGCTCTTTTTTGGGTTTTTGTTTTTACGATTAAGTAATACTTTGTGGTGCTGAAGTGTTGTATGTGTTTCAAATAGTGACCCTGCACATGTTGAACTATGGTTAAAATCTTCACCTGTTTATCAGGACTTGTCAGAGAGATGTGAAAGGGAAAGAGCTTTCAACAGCTCGTGGTACAAAGACCATCCATGGCTGAAATATTCAGCTGTTTAATTAGCGCCTCAGGGCAGAGCCTCGGGGCATCTTTTAATATTCCTCATACTTATTATCATTCTTTCGTCAAATTTTGGCGCGTAACTCGTCACGCAGCTTTGAGAAAACCCCGGTAATATATACATCAAAACGTGCGTCTTGATCCCGAAAGAGGTGCTATGACTTTTGGTGTTAAAATTCCAATTTTTCCCAAAGTTATTCCCAAAAAACTGGGAATAAATAATGCATTAGAAATGCATTGGATTTTTCTTTAAAAACCCACAAAATTTCACCTTTTTTCTACAAAATTTCACCTTTTTTCTGAGTCACCCAGCT
>NW_019524946.1:71267-84191 GCF_002814215.2 Seriola lalandi dorsalis
TGTTCTCTCTTTTTATCTCCTTTTCTTTTCCTTGGTTCCTACAATAACTCATCCCTCCATCCGCCTCTGTGCACCCTCTCTTTCCCTCTCTCATTCCTCTGCTTCTTATCCATCTTTCCCTCATTGTCCTCCAACTGTCCTCCTTCCTCTCCCTCACGCTCCATCCTTCCCCCCTCTCTTCCTCCTCCTCTCTGTCGTGACTCCTCAGAAACAAAACATTAATTATCAGTTACACCCACGTGAGCATGCGCAGAAATGTGAGACGGACACACACACGCGCGCACGCGCACGCACGCACGCACACACACACACACACACACACACACACACCCCGTCAGGTATGAGGTGTGGGTTAATCGTTAAGGTGTGGCGAGGTGTGTTTGCTTTATTTGCCTTTGCCTCTCTCTGAGCTCAGAGAACATTTAAGTCTTTGCACATTGTGGAGACACAGACATTATCTTAATGCAGCTAAAGTACACGTTTCAAAAGTCTGCAATGTTTTGAAAGTGTATGTGTGTTAAACAGCTGACAGTAAAATCTGTCTGTTGTCACACTGTAAGGCTGAAACATCAAGTCTTGATATGATCTAATATATATTTATTTTTACAACAATGGATCGATCAAATCAACTATATGCAATGTGAAGGGCGTCAGTGACAAAGTTGTAGCGACAAAATCCCTCAGCTCCACTAAGTTTTGGTTTTACATCACATTTACTGTCTGGCTGTTTTCAGCCAACAAGGTGTGATGAACCGACTGTTCACAACCTGTGAGGCACAACAGACGAGCAGAGTCACGCACGTTTCCTTCAGGAGGTGGTGGAGACCAAAGAAGAGCTACAGCAAATGTTGGGAGTTAAATTAATCTCATAGATGTGGAGGTGTAATTAAACAAATGTTTATCGTAAACTGTCATGTACCGCAAGCGCCGGTCACATTCAGTAAACAAACAAGAGACAAAGTAAAGTCTTACTTAGAGTAGAGAAGTTCTGGCATCGTATCAGTGCGAGTATAGAAACATTTAAAATGACAGAGTCGTGATCCTGGTTTATTACAACTCCTCATTTCTATCATCTCTGAGACCTGGGAACGTCGTGACATCACCGTGATGAAGACAGACAGGTCAAGACACACAAGCCGTCACATGATCAGACAGGTTGGAAACAATACAACACTTCATCTAGATTAACTATACCACTTTATTTGGGAGGTCAAACTGATCGTGGGCGCACCAGAAATGTGGGAAATAAAGTTTTCGAGATGTTGCAAGCAGAGGGTGGCGGATGTTTTCAACAGACAGTGTGGGTAATAATTTTACTGTTCCCTTTCGTTCGGGCTTGTTTTCTAATAACTATCAGAGATGCAACACTAAAACTATCACTCTCATTACCACTAAAACTACAACTTGAGTAAACAAACTACAATAATCAAATCCAGAATCAAAACAGAAGTATCTTTTATTGTCCAAGGCAGTAACAGTATCTGATGGTGAACGTATTTAATCTAAACGTAGTCTGATCTCACTGGATCATCTCAAGTTCTTCATTACTGCTTCAATGTGAAACTTCACCAGGACTGAAGTAATGTTTACATCAGTTTCACCGACTCCAGCATCATAAAATCAAAGATATTTTATAGTTTTTATGGTCACAGGACGCCGCCCGGCCCTGTCTTATGCTACAGATATTCATTTGGCAGCATGAGAATTACTGCCTGTGTGAAGTGCGTGTGCTGCAGCCAGGTGTTGAGCACTGTAGGCGTCTGTTGCGTTTGTGTTCGGACACGTTTAATGGTTCTCAGAGTCGACTGGAGATGACTTCAGAGAAAAATGTAACCTGACAAGATCAGACAGACTCAGTGTGGGAGTGAGTTTGTTTCCGATTCTCACATGTTGCTTTGTTCTGGGTTTAATGTACTGCTGACTCGCGCCTCAGAAAAAAGCTTGATAAATGATCTGTTTGGAGTTTATCAGAACACAGCCAAAGAGAAGTGTGACATTTGATCAAGAAAGCTTTTTTGTGCGTAGAGTCTCCTGTAAATACGCTAAATAATCAAAAGCATGTGGACATCTGAACATCACACCCACGTGTAATTTGTGAACATCTCAGTTTAAAACCACGGGCATGAAACAAACAAACCTCTGTTGGCGTTCGGTTTCTCACCAAAGCACAGCGTGTGTCCCCGAGGCATAAAAAAATCTGTTGACTGCATTTTCTTCCTCATAAAACATTTGCAAAGCAGATATTTCTTACAAAATTTGGAACCTGCATTGTTTCTATCTTTGTTTTCCCTACCTGCTAAACAATGTGAAAACCTTGGCAGGAGTATGTATCATGTTGCCACTTCCCAGCTTGTGCACGAAACACAAAAACAGCAAGGACCCACTCATAAAGATACTAGTGTCGAAAACCGCACAGGGTTTTCTTTAATCCACCTTATTTGGATGTTGGGAGATAAGGTCTGGTTCACAGTTGGTGATTCAGTTCAACCTAAAGATGTTGGATGGGATAGATTGAGGGGAGGCGTCTGTGGAAAGGACTTGGCTTCGTGCACAGAGGTACTGTCATGTTGAAACAGAACAGGGCCTTCAACAAACCGCTTCAGACACAGTATTGTGTAAAATACCACTTTGAGATTTCCCTTTACAAGAACTATGGGGTGTCCACATATTTTTGGCCACACAGCTTAACATTTTTGGAGCTCTAGTAGTCAATCAAGTATAGAAAATATTCCTCACATATAATTCTCCATTTAAAAAGTATAAGATTTACTTTTCCCTTGTGTCTCTGCTCATTCTTCTATGTAAAGTGGTTTGTTTTATAACACTGAATAAAATCTGCGAAAGATATGAAATGTGAGTGATTCATCTGAAATCAGTCATAAACGTCTCTGGATGGAAAAAAAATAAGGAGGAAAATAAGAAGCTGCTCCAGTCGTTTATGATTTCCCTCCATTTTCCAAAGACACAACGCCAGAGAGACAGAGAGAGAACTGTTCACCCTCCTCCTAAACCCAGATTTTCCAGCTTCACTCTCCTCCTCACCACTTATAATGTGGCCCTTTCAGAAAAGCCTGCGAGTGTGTGTGTGTGTGTGTTGTGTGTGTGTGTCTGTGTGTGTGTGTATTAATTCCTGTCGTTCTCTCTGCTCCCAGGTTGTTCCACAAAGACTAGTTTTCTGTGTTTTCTTTTCCTCTGAATCTGCTCCCTCGTGTCAGTCTGAATGTGAACATCTGCAAATAAACTTGTGCTAAACGCTGATTTTACAAACGTCCAGTCTGGACTGAAACTGTGTGAGTTCCTCTTTTAGTACCTGCACACTAAAAGAGGAACTTGCCCTGTTCGCATGATCACATAGATTGTTGTTGGCATATAACGTTACAAGAGGTTAATGTTTCCAACAATACACACACTGTAGTGAATAAAAACCAGCTTTCAAATGGATCTGAAGGTTTGAACCACTAACCCGTATAAAAGTATAAAGAGCAGGACAATGGCTGCAGTAACCCCAGTTTCTGCCTCTCACACGTGTAGCTTCTGGTAGCGTTAGCATTAGCAAAAACAATGTTGAACACATGAAGATTTTTTCCTCTGCACTGGCAGTAAACACAACACATGGGCCTGAGGAAACCTTTGCTGTAAATAGCTGATAAACAGCGGGGCTACGGCAACAAACGGCTATGTACTGAAGCCCCTCCACAAAATATACACACATGGTAACCCACACAGTAACTGATAATGACCAATATTCAGTGAGTTGGCAGATTATTAGAAACACCTAGGTAAAACTAATGTCTACTACAACAGCCAATAATAACAAATAACAATAAATCCTCCTCCATGAAGGTGATAATGTTCAGTTTAATTGTTTTAGAGAAGTGTTGCTTGATCTGTGTGAACATTTTGGAGGATGTATCGTGTCCTGCTGTTGCGTTATACAAAGAGGAGTTTTTTTTATTCAGCCGACCTTCAATGATATTAAATGGTGCGGACGGAATAACAGAAAGGCCTCAACACCAAGGCGCGTGTCCGTAGACTTTATGTAGCAGTAGTTTTGTGTTGGTGTGTCAGCTATCGGTCTCCTTTATTACCAGTAATCAGTTTTAGAATCAGCCCTGAAGAAAACATTTCAGTCGACCCCTGCTCTCTCTCTCTTTCTATTGATCCAGATGGTGATTAACTGACCGGCTAACCAGTCCATCACTTAGTCAGGACGGAGCAAAACTGTCTCCTCAGCTCAGCAATCCCACAGAAAACAAACACACACTGAGCTGACGTTAGGAAACCTCCAGTAGAACTAGTCAGCACTCAGTGGATCATCTTGTGATCTCTGTGTGTGTGTGTGTGCATGTGTGTGCATGTGTGTGTGTTTGTGTTTGCGTGCATGCTTTGAAAGCCGCATGATGCCCAAGACGTCAACAGTTCCTCGGTTGCTGGGGAAACCAGTCATGAGGAATCACCAAAGAGACAAGAGGAACCTGCTTTTGGGGTCAGCTGATCGTGATGAGATCTATGCCAAGTTATAGCTCTGATACTCTTCTCACTTTCACTCCTAAACATGATCACTACAGTTGTCTACACATCTCACTTATCTGTTTTGAGTGTTAGAACAACAGACGCCAAAAACATGGTATGTGTAACATGTGTAAATGGATGGATGGAGTGATCAGAGACATCAGATCCTCTCCGTTTACTGAAATATAACAGAATCAAGTCACATGATTTAATTTGATGTAAACTCAATCTGGTGTAACCCAACACACACCGCACAGCCAGCAGAGAGAAGTGACATCATCCAGTGAGAAGCAGAGAGACAGAAGGACGCCTCACAACCTCCACTCAGGGACACGAGCCGGTGTCGGTCTGCATCTGGAAACCAGTGATGGAGTCACTGGTTTCAAACATTTATTTTCTTAACGAGCTTCATGATGAGGTCAGACATGAACACACTGTTCTCAGTCAGTTAGAAAAACATTTGGGCACTAGTCAGGATTTACCAATATCTGAATTTATCAAATCAAATGTGATCAAACCACACCCGCACAGTTCTGATGAGGAAGATGAGCTGAGTCTTTTTAGTGTTAAACTATCAATAAATAATATCTAAGTGGTGTATTTTAGGTTTGACTGTTCCTTGTTTCATCATAAATATTTAATATTTTACAGAAATAGTTCAAATTTGAAGCCAGGTTTAAGGGGCTTTACGATTTTAAAATTCAAATACCTATCACGAGATAAGGAACAGTAAGGCATCAGTATTTCCAGACTACATGCAAGACGTGTGCACAAACCAAGCATGTAGTTATATCCTGTTTCTGTTGCAAGATTCTTACACACCAAACACAACTTCTCTGTATGGAAAAAAAATTATGGGATTTGTTGTGTTTCTTCTAAGACACGAGATCAATGAAATCAGTCTGCCGTCCTTTTCTCCACCTAACTAGTTCACATCGTATTTAAATGGCTGCTGATCACTCTATTATTTCTCCAAAGACACACACACACACACACACACACACACACACACACACACAGTGATGGTTACTATGACCTGACCACTGGTCTTCTTCCAAGCACACTTCCACATGAGGACAGAAAAGGCTGGGGATCAAACCACGATCCCTGTGCTCAGCAGTTCTACCTCCTGAGCCAAAGCCGCCACATTTAGTGAATGAGTCATCACAACAGGCTGAGATCACCGAAACAACAGCCAGATCAGATGAGAGGGAGTTTGGTCTCAGATTTAATGTGTATTTTTTCCTGTGTGAAATTTAAGTATAAAGTTTTTAGATTTTGGTTCAGCCCAGGTGTTTCTATACTGTACATTCCTGTGCAATGATTTAAAGTACGTTAGATGTTTAGATTCTTATCTATCACACAGTACCATCAGAGAGGCGTCTGATTGGTCCCAGATTCATCCTGCAGCAGGACAATGAGCCCAAACATACAACCAGTCATAAAGAACTATCTCAAGAGACAAGAAGAAGAACGAGTTCTGCAACAGATGGTATTCATTACTCTCACTTTTCATGGCCTTATATTTGAAAGCATCCCCACTTCACTTTTAGTGCCTTCAAGTCAGCGCTGTAAATCTAAACTATACAATGTGTATACAGTATGTTAGCCATATGTAGGTGTTTTTATTCCGTTGTTGCAGCTGCTTTTTGCACTAAAGCCCAGACACTGAACCGACCATTTCAACAGAGGTAATAGCAGACAGCGATTAAGAGTTTGTCCTTCACAGTTTAACTCTTTTGGATTTCTTTAGGCGCCCTGAGGCTCTGACTGTGTTCAATTATGTTACCTTCACTGACACGGCACAAGGACGCTGTCAGCGTCTGTGAGGCCTGCACACTGAAATGCTACAGTTAAAGTCAGCTGACAGTGAAATATGTTTCCTCACATAGAGAAGAGCCTGTGTCATGAGTGTAGGACCACTGACGTGCCTTTGAGCAAGGCAGTGGGGCTGCCAACTGTCTTTCCGTCAGTCTGTCCTGATGAACAACACACACCATTTTCCAGAAAGATTAGAACATGAGCATTACCATAGCAACAACCACACACACACACACGCACGCGCGCACGCACGCACGCACACACACACACGGGTGTTATGAAGGGCTGAACGGAGGAAAACAATTAAGTGTTCTTATATGCTGACAAGACTTGTCAACGCAAGGAGTGCAACAGTGCGTGTGTGTGTGTGTGTGTGCGTGCGTGTTAATTGGGGGTAACTAGTGGCCTTCCTCAAAGTCAGCTGTTCCACTTTTCTTTTCTCTCTCTCTCTCTCTCTCTCTCTCTCTCTCTCTCTCTCATACTCAGCAGCTGACAGACTGAAGAATCTGGAGGGAGAGAATAGAGGAGGAGGAGACAGCTGTCAAAACACACTGCGCAGCTGCACACACACACACACACACACACACACACACACACACACACACACACACACACACACACACACACAGAATAGTGGAATGTGCTTGGTCAACACGTCGTCTGTAGAGGCCGTATTAGCTTCACACTGAGCTAACTGCTAACAGATGACAACAGTCCTGTGTCCACTGCAGGAGCGAGCGAGGTTCGACCAGACAAGGGCCGAACAGGGCCGAACAGGGCTAAACCAGGGCAGACAGACGGATACTTTAGGAAATGAAGGCATGCGGTAGCTTGTTTGGTACAGACGACATGAACCAGTTCAAACCAAAAGGTGATAAAAAGGCTGTAATAGCTAATAACAATCACGCAAAGTCAAAAATAACTACAGTAATAAAATAAAAGCAGCAATCATGAGTAAAATCAAGTGGACAAAAGACGAAATGATAATAAACATAATACAACAAAGTTCGCTTGTGATAAGCAGGTGAGACCTGATAAACGAACCGCTGCAACACTTCATGAATGGGAGCTCTACGTGACGGTGCAAGTGGAGGTTATGCAAATAGACGTAGAGGCAAATGTGAAGCCAGACCAGGACAAAGCGGAGCTGAACCAGATGAATCACACGTGTTTTCTACCAAAGAACTACGTTTGAACTCATTTCTCAACACAGGCTGAACTGTGTCTGACCCTCTCACGCTCACTGTGATGACGCATTATATCAATGAGTCAAATGATTAAACAGGACTCAAGGACTTGAGACGTGGGTGAGACAAATAACTTGAGTGTCTAATCAATTATCACAGTTGTTAGTTCATTTTTTATCGGCTAATTGATTAATTGACTAACTTTTTAAGCACTTTTTGAATCCCTGCAGCAGCAAACATCAACAGCTGTGCTATCTGTGACTTTTGTTTACTGAACGCAACTTGTGATGGTGAGGATGTAGAAATATCCTGCACAGATTTGATCGTGAGGGCTGTTGATCAATTTCCTGTCGAGCCACAAACTGATTAAAAAGACAACTCATTCAGATACATGACAGGGGAGAAAAGCAGGTCACGAGCTCCTGCACCTTTTCACATTAGATTTAAATTATTTGGCAGACGTGTTTGTCCAAAGCAGCTTATATTCTCCCCTTTCATACAAACATGGATCCGAAGTAATTTCGGGTTCAGTGTCTTACTCAAAGAAACTTCTGGGCAGGAGGAGCTGGGGACAACCAACAGTGTGATTAATGACCAGCTCTGCCATCTGAGCTACAGAAGCTTCACTCTTTCGCCATTTCTAAACATAGAAAGTAGTTTGGTACCACGTCACAATGAGACTTCCCTTATAAGGGATTTATAAATGGTTTATAAATGGTTTATTAAATAGCTTGTCAACACTTCATAAATCATAAACAAAATGTATAAATTGTTAACAACCAAATGAAAAACCTAATTATAAACCATTTATAAATGCTTTGTAAGGTGTGAAGTGGTACCAGTAGTTTTTAGAAAGTGAAACGTTTCATCCTATAAATCCGTCATAATCAGCTGCTCTAACTCATCTCATAGCTTTGACTGCAGGAAAAACCTTTCTTCATTCCTTCTTTGTCTGCTCAGTTTTATGAGAAGCACCCACAGCGGGCGGGTGAGGGTGGGTGCGTGGGGGGGTGGGGTGGTGGTGGTTACAGTGCCTTGCTTGAGGACACGTCGACAGGAAAAGGACACAGTGGCTGCAGCAGACTTTGAACCTGTGACCTCTCTGTGTCTCAAGCCGAGAGATGACACTTTACGTACAGAGCAATACACACATAAAGGTATGGACAGTGTTATGTAGGTATGAGATGGTGCGTGTGCGTGTTTAACAGACAGAGAGAGATAAACACGTGTTGCACGTGCTGACTGCCGTGAGTCTTGTGGCGTGTGAGATGCATGATGGTACCTTATGATACAGCGATGGTGAAACGTCTGGAGATGTTCAGCCTTTATGCTTCAGGTGATGTCATGAGCTGCAGAATGTGATCTGAACCCGCCTGAAGCTGTTCATTTCATATTAACCGCTATTTAAAGGATTTTACCATGTTTTACATTCCTGGAAGTGTCACCCACAGTTATCACATTTATACGCTCGCCATGTTTCTTAATGTGTGTTCCCTCTGCTGCGATGAACAAACATGAACGCAAGACATGACAGAGCAGGTTTGCTGAGGCTTCTGCGGAGGGGAGTGGTTATAATTCACCTCCCACACACACACCCACATATTACTGGATTTTCTTTAAATACCAACCGACTTCTGCGTTACATAATCATACCAGCAGCTGACTGTCTTAACGAAGGCCCCAACACACAGGCGCTGCAGCTCTGAATACGCCAGCAGTCCCTGTCTACATCCTCTGTGTATTTGTACAGCCTTTAGTCTGCATCAGCCGGGCTCATTACTGATACTTTATTCTCAGATGAGAGGACGTTTAGTCAATGTTTGAACTTACCCTGCAATAAAAATGTTTTACGTCTGTTTTATGTCTCGGTTTGGGCTGAAGAAGTTTGAAAATGAAAAATAGTCGAGCTTATCAGATCTCTGTAGCCTGCTCATTCATCTCCGTTTGAGGCTCCAGGCTACATTAGCTCCTACTAGCATACTACAACTCCCTGTCCAAACTGTCTGCATTGTGGGTAGTGTAGGCACAAGGAAGAGGAATGACACCATCTCTGGTTCTGCTGCGTTTATTCACGTCAATCATGAATGCGACAGAACCTGTGGAGTACTGAAGGGTGTAATGTTTGACACGGCCATGAGGTGTACTTCTATACTTGACAAACTGATGCTGTGAAAATGATTGTTGTATTTAATTCTGAAGACAAAAGCAAACGAGAGCATTTCCCACAATGTCGGAGAACTCCATCAGCATTAAAGAGCTAAAGAGCGACCTGCATTATGAAGTGTCTGTGTGTGATTGTTGGTGCATGAAACCTAATCCAGGGTAAAACAAGGCAACTGCACACGAGGTTCCACTGTGTTATTTCAGAGACAGACAGAAATACAAAAAGAAAGAAAAAGGAGGGAAATGACCCAAAAAGCTGAAGTAACTCGGCACAAAGAAAGACAACAAGGAAAAAAAAAGGAAGAGAGAGATGCACTGAAAATTGTCTTGGCAATTTTTGTGGCCCATTTCTTTCCCCAGTAGCACAATCCTTAATGGTTCCTACATTATCTCTCTCTCTCAAACACACACACACACACACACACACACACACACACACACACACACACACACACACACACAGGTCCACAGAGAGTTAATGGAGCTAATTAGTTCCATCGTGATCTCACTATTTATAATGAAAGGAGGGAGACAGTGAAAGATCACACTGTGGGAAGAAAGGAAGGAATAGAGGGAAAACATTTCTCTTGGGTCACTTACATGATGTCACACAGAGACGCACATATGTATATGCACACACACACACACAAACACCGAGTGATTTTCCTCCCAGTTTGTTTGGCCCACGGCCTAAAACACAATCCAACTGTATGTGTCTGTATCGCACTGTGTATACCTGTGTGTGTATGTGTGTGTGTGTGTGTGTGTGTGTGTGTGTGTGTGTGTGTGTGTTTGTGTTTACCTCTGGTCCCGGTCGCCATGTCTGCCACCTTCTGAAAAGCATCCAGGAAGGCTCCGGTAACCACGATGGTCGTCCTGTATCAAAAACAAACACCACACATATATTAATCCATTCAATACACCAGACGTGTTTTGGGTGAAATCTGGATTTGTACAAGTCTCAGTGAAAATTGTCAAGAACCAACACTTCAGATTATGTCCGTCATTAAAACACACGGTTGAGACACACGTGGAACAGCACCGTGGAGCCAAGCTTCAGCCCTCCAACTACAGAAGCGGGAACCAGTTCATTTAGAGTCGAGACTTGAACAGATTCGCTCGTTTAAGGAGTGGTTAGGATTTAGAGACACTTGGGAGCATTGTGAAAGTAAGACTTGTTGTCAACATGCAAACAACAGCCTGATGAAATACATCATACACTGAAGCAGCAACAGCAGCTTTTGTTAGAGACAAAAACAAAGCAACACGGTTTCCACTTGTAACAAACCGCTGTTTCTTGCAAATCAAACGAAACATGATTGAGTGTGTTCGCTGGTGGGAAGCCAGTGGGGGATTGGGTGAAGGGATCTGACAGGTGCCTCTGAGGAGATTTTCAGATTGTGTCTCTTTTGTTGGGGAATGCATTAAAGCACGTTGGCTTCAAGTAGGATTTCCACGGTTCCAGTTTCAAAAGTGCAACGCAGAGCCGACTGGAAACTCCACATTAGAAGATAACGGGGAAATAAAAGGAAAAGAACCAAACTGATAAGAACTATCAACTCAGTATCAGTCTAAATGTAATGATGCTCGGAGGAAAATTACACACTCACATCCGTTATGATAAACTGAAATTACATTAACTGTACAAGACTAGATAACTTTATTCTTGCATGGTGAACGGCAGATTTCACTGTGAGTCATGTGACCTTTGTTTACTTATAACTGGGCAGATCGAACCAAAACAAATAAAATACAAAAGATTTCTTCTCTGGTCGGGATCAAAGAAAGGCGGCAGCAGCAGCAGCAGAAGACGCATCACAAACAAACCTCCGCTTGGTTTTCAAAAAGAAAAATAAAGGAATTTTAATTTGGAAGCAGGAGAGCTGGAGCCACATGAGAGGCCAGTCGCCCTCAAAGGCCAGTGTGAGGAGTGCAACTGGAGACCTCCTGACACACACCCCATCATCATCATCATCATCAATGGACCTATTGTCTGTGTGTGCGTGTGTGTGTGTGTTCCATTACCAGTCAGGTCTGTGTTTCCATAGCTACACACACACACACACACACACACGCACGCGCACACATTACCCCTGAAAACCTAACTAGGAAGATCAGATGACAGTGCTGTCAATAGTGTGTGTGTGTGTGTGTGTGTGTGTGTGTGTGTGTGTGTGTGTGTGTGTGTGTCTAACCTCAGTGGAAATTTCTTTCATATCAAAGACTAAATACATACAAACACAACACACACACACACACACACACACACACACCATATGCATTATCTAAAAAGTTGAAGTTACATTGTGTGTGATGAAGAACAGCGATTTCCATGTTCGACTGAAATAACTAAAAATAATCAAAAAGAACAAAACTTTCTTTGACATGAACCAACAGCAGCAACAACGCAACAAATCCACCAATGAGAATCATGAGGATAATGAGGCACAGGACACTTAAAAGTCTTGTAACATCTGGGTTTAAAACTAATATTAAGACTGTTATCAGAAACGAAGTTAAAACACAGTACTGTGGCTTCGTGTGTGCACAGACATGTTTGATGTGCCGTCCCATGATGCCCGTGCCTCAACAAGACACCGAAACCCTCCGTGGTGTATGACAGCGGCTCTGGTTTGTCTTTGTTCAGCTGGTATACGCTGCTTTAAAGTTCAGACACTGAACTACACGCAGGGTGGGGCTGTTTGTTTGTTTGTTTGTTTGTTTGTTTGTTTGTTTTATTCTGCACCAGATTTTATGAGCAAACGTTCTAATCATCCCAAACCTGAAGCTGAAATCATTCTACAAGGGAAATAAGACAATAAAAAGAAGCTAATACAGTAATTCAGCTGTTTAATAAGTCGACGTTAGAAAACCTAAAATGGAAATAGACTCAATAAATTCCTTTGTAAATAAAAGCATCTTTAGCTGGAAGCAGTAAGTGTCCCAGACTTAACAGACGCAGCGACAGTTATCGTTTATTTACACATGAGATCTGGATTACAGACAATTTCTAATATCATTGATGTTTAAATCAAAGTCATGTTTCCAACAACACAACTGTAGGTAGTAAAAGGCATTGTAAAATAAATATTCATGAGTGGATACTGACAGAACCATCTATCTAACCATGAAACAACCTAATACATTTTTACAGCTCATTATATGAAATGCAATATCATCCTGCTTTTTACACTATAACAGTTTCCTGCAGGACATTTTTTATTAACTGGTCTTTTTTATT
>NW_019524946.1:84211-84641 GCF_002814215.2 Seriola lalandi dorsalis
GCCAAGTTACGAGGTGGGTCACTCTTAGATGATCTCCTCTTACAAATGGGACACTCCTGTATTGGCTTCTCTCTCCACCAGCTCTGCAGACAGTCTTTACAGAAGCTGTGGCTGCACGACAGGACAACAGGATTTTTGAAAATATCCTGGCAGACTGGACAGGAGAGATCGTCCTCTGACTGGGCAGACATTGTCTCTCAGAGTGAGGCTGAAAACACAGCAGGCAGAACACCAAAACTGTAGTTGCCTACCTGTTAAAATCCCTCGGAGTTACTACTAATTTGGTCTGTTTGTCCTTCTAACACGCGCTCGATCAGCAGCAGCTGCGCGTGTTGGTATTCAGTACTTCCGTGTTCTGTGTTGTAGCTGTTATGTTGTCCAAAGCCTTCGCTTGTCTCAATTCACGTGCTTCCATACTTACACCGAGTAT
>NW_019524946.1:84661-85931 GCF_002814215.2 Seriola lalandi dorsalis
TGGATTACAGACAATTTCTAATATCATTGATGTTTAAATCAAAGTCATGTTTCCAACAACACAACTGTAGGTAGTAAAAGGCATTGTAAAATAAATATTCATGAGTGGATACTGACAGAACCATCTATCTAACCATGAAACAACCTAATACATTTTTACAGCTCATTATATGAAATGCAATATCATCCTGCTTTTTACACTATAACAGTTTCCTGCAGGACATTTTTTATTAACTGGTCTTTTTTATTTATCTTATTTAAAAGCGTTGTTTCTCCAGTGACTCTATTGTTTAATAATGCAGCCTTTCATCAAAATGTCTCTGTCTGTCATTCAAAACAAACAGGGTAGAGCCAACTGTGTGATTGGCTGTTGCATCAATCCAAATCAGCAAACACGTTATCAACTGATAATGATTTTGATTGATTTATGATTTTCGAACACTTTGTGTCTCCACGCAGAACGAATGTCCGAGGAACTTGACTGAAAACAGTTTATTTGATCCTGTGTTTACTGGGAGGAAATGCATTTACACGGGTAGTTAAACCTCCTACTAACAGTCACTCATGTTTTCACACACAGGGCAAAAGTTTTACCCACTTCAGCCGTTTAGATTCTCAACCATCACGCCGTATCATCAGGAGGCGTCTGATCAGTTCTAGTTTGTGCTGCAGGAATATGAGCCCAAACACTCAGCCAGAGTCATAGAGACTATCATCAGAGACAGACAGACACAGAGTCCTGGTCTCAACATCATGGAGTCAGTCTGGGATCACATGAAGAGACAGCAGACTCTGAGGCTGCGTCCACACTACTACGTTTCCATTTTAAAAAACGAAAACGATCTCACCTGAAAACGCATACATGCATGAGCAATTACATACACCGGGCATGTGTGTAAACAGGAAGCAGGTTGTCGCCTCTGCAGTTGATTAGTTGCGAACATATTACTAATGAAGAACAGCGGAGACTGCTGCAGCGTGAAAATGAAGAATTTAACTCCTCAACAGCAAAAACAACACGGTCAGTAATAGGGCTGGGACGATTATCCGACGTAATCGACGTAGTCGATTATAAAAATTATTCGACAAGGAATTTAAGTGTCGATGCGTCGTGTAAAACCACACAGGGTAAATGTTCATAGAACAAAACCGGAACTTTCTAATGGGACCGTTTATATCCATCGTCGTTGGTTTACCCGGATACAAGCGCAGCGCACGGACTGGGACAACGCGGTGACGTAATTGAAGTCATTGACTACGTGAATGATTTG
>NW_019524946.1:85981-87252 GCF_002814215.2 Seriola lalandi dorsalis
AGACCAGCTATTGTTTCCTACAGAGAGATCGGTTGTGTTCTTTTCTAGCAGACGCCACAGTGATTTTCTGCTTGTGCAGAGATTTCAAGTAAACTGAACTTTGACCCCAAATACATCGACATCCACAACATTCATTCCAGTGGGAGGTGAGTGTCGTAGCGGCGTAAATTTCACTGTGGAGAATAAAGGAGGAAAAGAAACGAGGGTGCAAACTCATCAGGGGTGAAGAAGGTGACAAAGATGTGAGGAAGTGAAACTTTACTCTCGGGTCCGACCAGGACTTGAGTAAAGAAATGTAAAAATGGCAGAATATATCATAGAAGACATGGATGCTAAGTAACACTGTGATTATTTGCATTCAGACGTAGCATCGTAGTGGTTTTATGCTGCTCTACATCTGTGCTCTGGTGTTCAGAGGTAAGAGACTTGTCCTATAGGTTATTATAGGAGTTTGGTGGCTGCTCCACAGGTGAAAATGCATCACTAATTATGTTGCTGCCATAGCAGCGAGTAGTCAGGTCAATTAGAGAAATAATAATAACAGATTGCGTTTAAATGTGCATGTCTGTGAGTCTTACCTGAGCTGTGATTGTAGCTTGGCTCCTTTGGTTAAAAAGTCCTCCCATGTAGGATAACTGGCCTGCAGCAAACACAGAGAAACACCAACGACATTAAACCTCCAACAGCATCGTTCAAGTGACCACAAGAGGATTCACAGACTTTAACAGCGATGTTCGCCTTGAGGCTTTAACAATATGTATTTCATACCAGTAATCCTGAAGAGCTTTTAACCTTAACTATTATTAAAGTATTAGTATTAAACCAGGACTGGAGTGTACACACCCAACATGAACACTTTGTGAAAATGGAAGTATATTCGAGATATATTTGATCTCATTTGCTTAACCATGCTATCTTAATGCTTATTGCTTTATTCGAAATTACAGATAGAGGTAGCAGCACGAAGAATCCTCCAAATAGTGTGTCAACACACAAAAGGAAAATGATATTTATAAGAATATCCCATTGGCGTTTTGACAGATCATTAGAGCTGCAATATGAAACCAGTGAAGATCTTAATTAAAAATCACAGTGCAGGAAGAAAAGAAAACATCAAGACTCGTGCAGTAAAAAGAAGCAGCTGGGTATGAAAGAAAAGTAACAAGTGAAGTATTTTGACAGAAAGACACAAGTCAATAATTATATCGTCACCTTCCTAAAATAATGGCCTAAGTCATGTTTTGACAAAAATGTTTTTTTTGCCTAAATCA
>NW_019524946.1:87272-91188 GCF_002814215.2 Seriola lalandi dorsalis
GAAAATAATTGCAATAAAATTACTGTTAGGTTAATAAAAAAATAATCGTTAGATTAATCGTTTAAAAAATAATCGTTTGGGACAGCCCTAGTCAGTAACTGTAATTCATTATCCGTGTGGTAGTCGAGGCTGATAAGACTCAAAGAGTGACGTCATCGTTTTCAAAGGCCTCCGTTTATGCCCGTCCAGCTGACAACGCACCCCGCAGTTTTCAAAGTAAAAACGGGGCCAGTAGCATTTCTAAACGTTTTCGGTGCTCGTGAAACCCAGAGTAGACAGAAGGTGAAAACGCAGCAAAAGTGATGCGTTTTAACACTAAACCCTATCAGCGTCAACATAGTCTGAGACCGACTAAACCCACAGAGGAACTGTGGCAGGTTCTCCAAGAACAAAACTACCTGACAGGAACCTTGAAAACCTCTGTGCATTTGTACTGAGGAGAACTGGTAAAGGTAAAGAGGGGCCACAGCAAATACTGATTTGATTTCAGTTTGCACTGCACTTTGTGTTGAGTTGATGTACTGTCCTCTCGACAGATGCAATAGCAGATGAGGAGTTTGTGCAAGTGCTGATGTTCCCTTCACTGACACGGTGTCTAAGTGTCTAAGAGACATACACAGTTTAATGTCACCTGACAGTGAAATTCGTTTTGACACGCTGACACAGTTTACCTGTTTGGGATTTGTTTTTGTTTTTTTCACGTGGCCTTATTTTTGAAAGCATCCTCCACTTTCCTTGTAGCACCTAAAAACTTTGCACAGCACTGCAGATGATTTCATCCCATGACAACAATAAAGATCACAGCCATGAGATTTGTGTTGGGTCGTGCGAGATCCTAATCACAGCGCGGCTCTCTGCACTCATGACTCCATCCTTTCAGCCACAGTTATGTCATTTTAACCACTTCTGCTGTGTCTAGATTTGGTTCTGTCGAAAGCCGTTAGATTTGTGAACCCATATGAATCATGTGAAGACTTGATTTAGTCTGAGCCACAGCAGCTCTTTAACAATAAACTAATTAAATGTTTCCTGCAGCAAATCTAGTTTAGACTTCATTAAACTATGAAAGGTTATCCGGTAAAAACTTGGGTTCAAAATCAAAATCCCGCCTAATAATCCCAGTGATGTTCACTGAACTGCTTGTTAGCACAAAATATATATAGTATTAATTTCCTAACAAACAGACAGCCCCTGAACGTCTTTGTTTTCATGTTTCAGATTTGAGAAGGCATTTTGGTTTTTATGGTGGTTCAAAGAACAAACACAACTGTGGACTTAGAGTCTGGATTAGAGCTTTATGTGTGCAGTGTCTGCTGTGTGTCCGCAGCAGATCTTTTAAGTAGCATTAAAAATTGGAGCGGTTTGAACAACATGGATGTCCTGTTTGTGCCTACATCTGTGTGCGTGTGTGTAGTTGGCTGACGGGCAGGGATAATGGTCTGTGACCGGCTGCAGCAGGCAGAGTGATGCTTATCAAAGTAAACTGGCCTACTGGGAAACGCAGCCATTATACTGTTATTACACTGAGCCAGCTACTGGGTCACTGTGCGTGTGTGTGTGACAGAGAGCGTCAGAACACATGCATAAACATAAGAATGTTTACTAAGGATGTTTTGCAGGGTTATGTTAGCTGCTAGCTGCTATCATTTAAAATGTTTTGATAAAGCTGCAGATGACATGCTGAGTTTTGATACTGAAGATAAACTTCTCACCGTTTCGCAGTAATGCTATTTTAACAGATACAAACATTTCTCTTAAAAAATACAGAATGAAACTAAAAGAACTGAGATATGAATCAGGTCAAACCTAATTCAACAGTCAGTAAAAAGACAAGTCAAGAGAAGACGCTGGTTTTCCACAGAGCTGTAAATGAAGGTGAGCTATTTCAAAGGAAAGAAAGACCAACTCTGCTGTTATCATACAAAATACACTTTTACTGAAGCTTTGGAGAAAAGAGCATTCACTCTTTCACATAGTAAATACCATGTATTTAATGAACGTGGCTACTGTTCAGACTGTCACTGTCTAACTAAACTTAATACGAGTTGAGGTTGAGGATGTGGTTCTCTTACCACCTCGGTTAAACAGTTTCCTTGGAGAAACCCTGAAGGACTCCGACCAAGTATTTGGCAGATAAACTAGTTGTAAACCAGACTCTGGTAACTCTTCTTCTGCTTCACTGCACAGTGAACAACACTGTGACTGACTGAGCTGCCACCTGCCACACGAGAGAAAGACACTCTGACTCTGTGGACATGTTATGTTTCCGTACGAGGATCAAAAGCAGTGAGATATTCTTTGGTCTTTGGGGACATTCAGACCAAAAACACCCCTTCTTTAAAACAATGCACGAGGCCGTGCTGGTGGGGGCTGGTTGTTTCAGGTATCAGTGAGAGGACGTAGGATTTAACTGTTGTCAAATGTTTTCCCAACAGCCTTCACTTCTATCGCAAAGATTACGAGGTAAACGCTAGAAGAGGAAACGGCATTCACATGACAAAATAATCCATCAGGAATGTGCACGTGCTCTTATCAGATTGGCCACCAAAGCATTTTGCAAGATGACATCACTTTGTGTTGTGGCAAAGATTGAGTCAGGTTAAACTTTTTTTTGCTGAACAACCCCGTGTTTTCCACACAGTGCTACTGTCGGTCTAAACATGACCTTACACGGCTTTCACATCAAGTTCACACGTTTGTTATTGTGCATAGACCAGCTATTGTTTCCTACAGAGAGATCGGTTGTGTTCTTTTCTAGCAGACGCCACAGTGATTTTCTGCTTGTGCAGAGATTTCAAGTAAACTGAACTTTGACCCCAAATACATCGACATCCACAACATTCATTCCAGTGGGAGGTGAGTGTCGTAGCGGCGTAAATTTCACTGTGGAGAATAAAGGAGGAAAAGAAACGAGGGTGCAAACTCATCAGGGGTGAAGAAGGTGACAAAGATGTGAGGAAGTGAAACTTTACTCTCGGGTCCGACCAGGACTTGAGTAAAGAAATGTAAAAATGGCAGAATATATCATAGAAGACATGGATGCTAAGTAACACTGTGATTATTTGCATTCAGACGTAGCATCGTAGTGGTTTTATGCTGCTCTACATCTGTGCTCTGGTGTTCAGAGGTAAGAGACTTGTCCTATAGGTTATTATAGGAGTTTGGTGGCTGCTCCACAGGTGAAAATGCATCACTAATTATGTTGCTGCCATAGCAGCGAGTAGTCAGGTCAATTAGAGAAATAATAATAACAGATTGCGTTTAAATGTGCATGTCTGTGAGTCTTACCTGAGCTGTGATTGTAGCTTGGCTCCTTTGGTTAAAAAGTCCTCCCATGTAGGATAACTGGCCTGCAGCAAACACAGAGAAACACCAACGACATTAAACCTCCAACAGCATCGTTCAAGTGACCACAAGAGGATTCACAGACTTTAACAGCGATGTTCGCCTTGAGGCTTTAACAATATGTATTTCATACCAGTAATCCTGAAGAGCTTTTAACCTTAACTATTATTAAAGTATTAGTATTAAACCAGGACTGGAGTGTACACACCCAACATGAACACTTTGTGAAAATGGAAGTATATTCGAGATATATTTGATCTCATTTGCTTAACCATGCTATCTTAATGCTTATTGCTTTATTCGAAATTACAGATAGAGGTAGCAGCACGAAGAATCCTCCAAATAGTGTGTCAACACACAAAAGGAAAATGATATTTATAAGAATATCCCATTGGCGTTTTGACAGATCATTAGAGCTGCAATATGAAACCAGTGAAGATCTTAATTAAAAATCACAGTGCAGGAAGAAAAGAAAACATCAAGACTCGTGCAGTAAAAAGAAGCAGCTGGGTATGAAAGAAAAGTAACAAGTGAAGTATTTTGACAGAAAGACACAAGTCAATAATTATAT
>NW_019524946.1:91238-91843 GCF_002814215.2 Seriola lalandi dorsalis
CACAGGGTAAATGTTCATAGAACAAAACCGGAACTTTCTAATGGGACCGTTTATATCCATCGTCGTTGGTTTACCCGGATACAAGCGCAGCGCACGGACTGGGACAACGCGGTGACGTAATTGAAGTCATTGACTACGTGAATGATTTGCGTCTGTGTAAATCTATTTGAACAACGCGGCGGCGTCTACCAGCGGTACGAAGGAGCGTGTGGAACAACACGCGGCAAAAAGGGCTCGTACACGGTCCTCCAGAGTTTGGGAATACTTTAATCTTGACACCAACAGTGCGGTAAACTGCAGACTCTGCAAAGTGCATCCGGCATATCTCTCTAGCACGACAGTCATGCACGAGCACATAAAGAGGAAACACCACGGTGCAGCGAGCAAGATGTTGGACGGGGCAAATTGTTATATTAAATGACTAACTTGAAAATAATTGCAATAAAATTACTGTTAGGTTAATAAAAAAATAATCGTTAGATTAATCGTTTAAAAAATAATCGTTTGGGACAGCCCTAGTCAGTAACTGTAATTCATTATCCGTGTGGTAGTCGAGGCTGATAAGACTCAAAGAGTGACGTCATCGTTTTCAAAGGCCTCCGTTT
>NW_019524946.1:91894-103254 GCF_002814215.2 Seriola lalandi dorsalis
AGCAGCAGCAGCTCAGTGTAAAACCAGTCAACAGCTGACTGCCTCGTGTTATTTTTGGCTTCTCTGGGTTTCACATGAACACAGAAGCTGTGGACTCTCAACCATCAACATACAGAAGCAAACACAAGGAAGCGAAGCCTAATACAAGCAAAACAAGGCTGCTGTCATTCAGCTGTGATCGATCGTCCATGAAACCGCAGCTGAGCTCCTCCCGATGTTATCGTGTTCATTTCAGTTTTATCAACGTCAACAGATGCATTCCCACTCACTACATCTTATGCAACCATGCAGAAATGCCAGAACAAAGCCGAATGTAATGCTAATGGAGACTAATTTTTTCTCAATTTGCACCGTATGATACATGGTCGTGGTTCCTGCTTCCTGTTCTACTAGAGACAAAACAGTTTGGTCCTTGCTTGGACTCATGATTACAGGCCACAACTCCGACAGCAAGACAAAAGCAACAGAATAAAAACAGCAGGGGTGTAGGTAAAACACCACAGCACATGATTGGCATGGACAATAAGACACAAATTAATTTATTTTTTAAAAAGAAAAGATGTAGGGGGTGGAAAGGATAATTTTCTTGATAAATCAAGACAGAAAATTGCAAAAAATAAAATTAAAAACTGTCCATTGCAATTTCCCAGAGCCCAAGTTGATGTCCTCAAATTGCTGCAATATTCAGTGTACCATCATATAGGACAAAAAACATGTTCTGCAGTTCAGCTTGAACGGCAAAAATGTGTTTCATCGATTGGCCAAGTAGTTGCTGAGTGATCTTGTCACTTGACTAATCAATTAATCGACAAATCCTTTAAGCTCTAAATCTCCTCACCTCCACAACAAGTAGCTGATTAAACACACACTGGTTCACTTTTTACTTCGCAATAAATTTGTTCTGCGTTTCAATGCAAACAAACTGAAGAATATCTGAATTTATTTGTTACTAACATACAGCACGACTTCTGCGAGGTGTTTAAAAGCTCTGCACGAGAAAATAGTAATTAATAATAATACATTCTTGTGCAGAGATGAGAATATGTCTTCCTTCTTTAGGAGGTAAAAGCTGCTTCTGTGTCTGTTTTTTGTAACAGCAGCTGATTGATTATGTAATCTAAGGCTGGTTCGTGCTGCAGGCTCTGACCTTGGGTTACATCTGTGACCAACAGCTGCTGGTGTGGTGCTCTGGTTATTGAATTAAAAACACAGGAAAGCCCTGTTGGAACGGAGGGCTGAATCCCACTTTCTCTCTCTTCAATTTTCCTGAACCCGGTCACCCTGTCTGTCCTCTGTCTGTGCTGGTCCACCAGAGAGAGGATAATACCGATTTAACCCCTAACACCACACCATTAGCCTCTTAGCTCCACACCGCTAAAGCCGTTAGCCGGCCCCTTGCTTCACAGCTAGCCGGTCATGCACACGGCGTGGGGCTGACAGGTTTACTAGCTGTAGGGATTTAGCACTGTGTGATGAAATACTGCAGGTGACTGTCTGAATGCCCCTGTGAACAACTAACAGTGAACCTGCAATAAATAGAAGAGGAAGGAAACGAATAGGAAACGATTGCACTCAAAAACTTTACTGACCACTGTGGGGGGAAAAAGATGAAGCACATTGAAAACTGAGAAGTCACTTACAGCATTTGTATGGAAAGTCAAATGTTTTTTGGAGCTGAACTCATTGGTGATGATTGAATTGATGATCTTGAGTGATTAAAAATACATTTCAGGCAGCAAGCCCTTTCTAGATATGATAAAATAGAGTTTTCAACCGAGAGCATTCATAACATGTAGTAATCTTTCCCAAACCTCATCTCATGCAAGAGGTTTTTCAGCATATTAATTTCAGAAAATCCATGCATGTTTCATGCAACTGTTTCATGTATAAATCTGCTTTAACGTGTATGAAATAAAATCTCTTGTACCACACAGATCTCCCACTGACATCTTATAATCTTATTTCTATACATTTCTGTCTGCATACGCTTCGTATATGTTTACAGGGGATGTTTACCCAGAACCATTCGGTACAGGACGTTCAGTGCAATCTGTGATCCAACAGTTAGGGTCATGCATGTGTGCAACATAAATTCAAAGATGCAACTCGGTCAGATTTTATCTGTTAGCAAAACCAACCAGAGGTGGTAGAGCCTGCAAAGTGCTTCAGATCTATTGTTTGGGAGCGTTATGAGTTCCCCTGTATTTAAAGTGGCGATGGACAAGAAGCATTATTGCCATATTGACATTCACTTCTGCTCATCTTCTTGCATTTCTTTTGTATTTCCTGCTGTAAAGAGAACTTACTAAAACCATAAGTGCAAAACCGAGGGATGAACGAACTGCCAGCATAACAAACCATAGATTTCATGTGCGATTACACCCCTACTGTTCACAGGAATATCATCATAGTACCATAACTTTGACCCTTCACTTCCTCACTGTAATGTTGGCTGTAGGACTGCAACACGTAATTGTTTTTTATTATCTATTCATCTGCAGATTATTTACTCAATTAACAGATTACTCATTGTCTATGAAATGTTTAAAAATGTGCATTTAAAATGGCATTCACCATGACTCAGAGCCCAACATGACATCTTCAATTTGTCTGTTTAGTCTCAACAACAGACCTTAAGGTAAAGATTTTTAATTTAATATCACACAAGACCATCGATTAATCGACAGTCCTTGCAGCTCTCGTTGGCTGTGATGTTGGTTATCCAAGAAATGCAGTTTATCCTTTTGAACAGTCACTGAATATCACTGCGGGTAAGACAGTAAAGCTACAAACCAAAACCATACAACACAAAATGTCTCTGCTGCTTGTATTTCAGTCTGTGCAGCTCTTGGACGGCTCCTCTTGTTCCCTCTCCACTTCTCGCCTAGACCTAAAATTCTGCCAGGATTTGTTGTGACTGCCAGGAATGTCACAGTCAGACGCAGACAAAATATCCCGGCACTGGTTTTGCAGCAAGCAGAGCTGAAAACGCCACAGACAGACAGTGTATCGGGGTCTGCTGCAGCTTGATACTGAGACCTTTAAAGCAGCGGTTGCTAAATTAGGGTCCTGAGACCCACAAGGGTCACTGACGGCGTGTGGAGGGCTACCGGAGACAGCTGCAAGCAAAACAGCTGTCGACCATCATCTGGCTGGACAGCTACTTTTACATCTGAACTCCAGTCAGAGGGAGAAAATCTACAAAGCACAAAGACTGGTTCAGTCTCCAAAATGTCAAAGGTTAAAACAAGTGCCTTTCACAAGTTACCAAAGCTGAAGATGATATCTTACAGTTGCTTATTTTTTTACGACAACAGTCAAAATGATGATGTACAAAATTCAGTGTTGGAGTTGGGCTACTCTTCAAATCAGCGGTGGCTCTTTGGTAGAAAATGGTCATTATTCTTTCAGTTGTTTGAGCAGCTAATTTCCCTGCTGTACCAGATAGTTTTTGTTTTACAAATTAGCAGAACTCAAATCGGAGCCCGACTGATAAATTTGCACATTAGCTTATCAAAGATATTTCTGTTTCTATGTAAATGCTGCTCAACAAAAAAAAACTGCCGCACAAAAATGCCAAAGATATTTTTAAGCTCATATACAAACAATGTCTCACACATTATTTCTTCTTGTATTTGTGTAAAAAAGTGAACTTTCAGCCAAGACTTTGCTTTGACATTTTTCAAATGTCAATATCGCCCTGAAAAAATCCAGCATCCGGCTATAATTATGGTTACTTATCTGTGGTGGGTTGGGTTTGAGAATTCATGATGGGCACTTGTTTTAAACATATAGTATTTTAGACTTTTAACTCTAGCAGCTTTGGTACCTGCCTGAAACGTTGCACAGCTGAGTGGAAATGGTCTGCATGCTCCACTAGATCCGACACAGGAAACCCTATTGACACAGCCTCGGCCATCCCCCCCCCCCACGTATAGAAGGTATACGGAGCTGTTATCTTATCTGCTCAGTCAACCAGACAGCATGACCAGGTATACTGTTACTCCAGTCTGTGTGTGTGTGTGTGTGTGTGTGTGTGTAGTCACCTGCCAGTGGCGTCTAATCCTACCGTCATAATCCTGACTTGCTCTACTGACCGACAAAGGGACGGAGACGGGGACAGAGCCTTGTGGACGGACTGACGTGACATGTCAGGAGAGTGAGAATACTTCCCTGCTGACCTTTCTGGAGTTCAAACTCACTCTACAAAGAACAAGTCAACTAGTCAGTCGACCAGTGAGCTGGTAATTCATTCACTGAATCAGTCCGTCAGTCAGTCAGTCACAAAGAGCCGTGGCTGGAGGTTTAGATATCGGTTTAAGACTGCAACTAGCAATCATTGTTCTTAATTAATTTGCTCAATTAATTAATCTAATGTTTGGTCTAAAAATGCCAGAAAATAGTTATAAATTTTCATTGCAATTTATACTAACCCCAGTGCTTGTTTTGTCCAATGCACAGCCCAGAGGTGTGTGTGTGTGTGTGTGTGTGTGTGCGCGTGTGTGTGTGTGTGTCCCTCAGCGAGCCTCTGCAACCTACAGTACATGTACCTGTGCTACTCTGCAGACACATAAGTGTAATCCCCACATCACTCACCTGCCACTTTCACTGTGGCAGCCGAACAGGTGATCAGAATAAGCCGGGACTACAAACGCTGCTCAGTTTAAACGCTCATTTCCCTGCCACAAACACAACAATTCTCTTTCACTGCTGCTGGAGGTTAATTCTGAGTCTGTTTTAACGCAGCGAACAGAAGTAACACTCTGATTTACACTGAGGAGCTGAGCCTTGTGTGCAGAGG
Source organism: Seriola lalandi dorsalis (assembly GCF_002814215.2). Taxonomy (NCBI): domain Eukaryota; kingdom Metazoa; phylum Chordata; class Actinopteri; order Carangiformes; family Carangidae; genus Seriola; species Seriola lalandi. Next base: position 96,696 of record NW_019524946.1, read on the forward strand.
GAAATTCAACCATTTCCATTGAGCATTTTCTTTTCACGTTTCTGACTAAATGGTTGCAGGAGGGGAAATGTCCTGGTTTGAGATGTATGGGAACATTAATGACCCTCCTGTCACAGAGCGGAGAAGTTATTTACCCAAAGAATGTGATGGTGCAAATTCCTCTGAAACCAGTTTGAGAGCGAAACCTGGCAATCACACAAGACAAAGGATCACTACTAGCCTGTCATTTTAGTTTTACTTCCTTTTTATTAGGTGAAACAATACTAAGGCTTTGTGTATGCATTTCTATCCCCTCCAACAGGATCACCTTCTCCCACAGAGGAAAAAAACAAACTAACAATTTGTTATTTACCTAATGTATGTGCACTCCTTTCATTTCAGCTCAGCGGGAGTCTCTTCTGTGATTTGCTGTCATTTACAGTCACGTTTCTCTCCTCTGCTTTGTGTTTCACAGTGTGTCTTAGCCCCTCCCCTCACAGAGCGGGCCACAGCAGAGAGACAGGTCGACAACTCGTTAAGTTAAGTGCAATAAAAGCTTTCCAACAAGTGTTATAAATCCCTCTAAAACCAAAGATGGACAGACGTCGAGCCCAAACGTCTGAAAGTCAGGCTGAAATAGCGTTTTTTTTTTTCCCAAACACGTGCAATCTGGCAACAGCGGCGAGGATGGGAGCTGCTCTGCTGCTCATGGCGAGGAAGCTCGTCTTGAGAGAAGCAGCAGCTTCCTGCTGTTACAGCTACAAAGACAAGTCTTCATGGTGATGAAGGAACATGTCAGTCTGCACAATGATGTGACTCACTGATGTGTTTTTAATGGTTTTGGACAACAAGGGCACAAAAGGAGTAAGATATGTCTGGCTTTACACAGACCAAACTAGAATCAAGTCATTGTTGGTTTTGTCTTTTCGTGGGAACTGTCGACAATAAGAAACAAACAGAATATCACCAGACTTATCCTATATTATAAAGCGCTGTTTTGGTAAAATATACTTGTGTTTATTCCCTGACAAAGCCTTTGCTTAATACTGTGTCGCCCCAAAATACATATTAAAAAAAAAAAAAAAACACTGGATTTTTTGTTCAGTCTGTGGCAATTATGTTTCAGACAAACAGTCGCCATGTTAAGAGCGAGGCAGGGCGAGAGAGGTGGAGGCTGTTCAAACAACAGGTTGATGGGTTTGTTTAACATTGTGTTTGAGCAACACTGGTTGACTCAAAGCAAAAAGGAGAGACAGAGGGGAAAGTAGACAGGTAGGGTGCGTCAACATCGGGTTAATGGTTTATGAAGTGAAGACTATGTGTTCAACGCAGTCGACTGCTCGCTCCTTTATCTGTGAAATAATGAGGTTTTTATTAAGTGAGACAAACAGCAGAGGAGATCATGGACTTTCCATTCCTCTTATCATTCTTACATAACTCACAATGTTTTCTTTCTTTAATACCAACAGCAGGCAAATCACTCCCATTAACTTTGTTGTCATTCACTTCTTTTCATATCTCAATGGGATTTCCTGGTAAAATAAAAGGAAATAATTCCAATTTGTCTGCATGTAATATTTCAAATACATAACGTTCAGTACAAAAGGGGCAGAAAGTCACGTCATCGCTCTCTGACCGAGACCGCAGCAGATAGATGGACCAATCAATACTATATGATTGGGTGAGGCTCACGAGTCTCTCCTGCTGTCCCTCTTCCTCTTTACAACCGGTTGGCAGCAGACTGGCGGACATGAAGCGCCACCGCCACATTCCCCCGTTACTCAAACCAAACAAATACAAAGACATATTCCCTAGGAAATGATAAATGATCCGAGAACAAATACACAAACTCTCACCTGATACGTCACTCTGCACTTTTTAAATAGCCTCTTCTATATGAAATGGTCAAAAGATCGTTTTAGGACAATGTCAGTGTTCGATTCTTATCAAAACTGGTGCTCTCTCTCTCTCTCTGTCTCTCTCTCTACAAATGATGTTTGTTTGTTTTTTAACATCAGCTACAGATGTTACAGATCCCCACCGTTACTGACAGGTGAGCACAAATCTTAGGTGACAACACTTCCTTTGTAATCTGTTGTTTCTGATCTTTTATCTTAGAGGGACTGTTGCTGTGTGGCATTTTTGAGATGGAGTCATAATAACATTTAAAGCACATTGTAATTGTACCTGCTATTTCTTAAACTTGTTAGTTTAATAAATCATGCTTCTATATCCAAATGCTACTGTCTGAATATTTTATGAATGAGTGCCACTGTCTTTAACCAGCAGTAAAGTGATTTTCTCGACTCTCTGTGTTTCCCTCCTTGCCTCTCGTTGTGTGTTGCCACAGGGCGCTGGTGCTATGGAGAAAAGGAAGTAAACGGCAGCTGATCTCCATGTGATTTTTGTCTATTTCTGTTTCTTTGCATATTATTTGTGTATCTCTCCGTCTCCGGTCTCTTACTGACGATGCATCTGCGAGTCCATTTCATATGATTCTCAGATCAGCTTTAGAAATCACAGCCACTATAATTCAATTCTGGCAAATTAAAGCCCAAGTGATAAAACTTTTTTTTAAATTAACTGCAAACTTATTAGCAGTATCTTATAAAATGCCTCAACATCATTTCCATTAAGACTGAAAGTTAGTTTTAGCTTCAACTTTTTCCAGACATCAGTTCATAAAATCAACTGAAAAGAAAAACTCTGGTGTGTTTGTTTTATAAATTCACACCCTCTATTGAACTGCACGCATCCTTATTGCCTCATCGCCACCATCTCTCTCTACCTGTTGACTCATGACCACCCATCCTCCTGACTTCTTTCCAAACTTTCCACACACAGCTCGACACGTCAGAACGGATCTGTTCAATCTGAAAGGCTCCCTTCAAATGAAATTGAGAAACGCAGTTTATGATCAGTCAGTATCCCATAATCCACAGAGAGCCGAGGTCTATAACTCCGAGACCTCTGTTCCACCAGCTTTGGTGACTCACTAAAATTTCTCACCGAGGGTTTTTCTCACCGGTCTTTATGAAAAAAAGTGAAATGTGTTCCTGGGCTTTACTGTCCATATAAGTTATTCTAAGATGAATGACTACCATCTACTGCAGTCAGTATTACAAGTTTAAAGCTATATGATGATTTCAGCCAAGTTAAATAATAATTTTTTGTTTGAATTTGACTGAAAAATTCAACTCTTATTAAGTTTCTCCAGCTCTGCAGGGAGCGTATTTTGCATCATTATGCAACAGCATTTCCTATTTTACTGGAGATGAAGGGCTGGGCTAAGTGTAACCGAGCAGGGAAAGATGCCAGCGCTAGCTTGATTTCCAGAGCTTTCATATTGTAGCTTTAAAGATATGAAAGTTATATAGATAATTCTTATTTTTGTTAATACTGTGTAAAACTATGTAAGTTTCATAACTCTAGTGATATTAATAATGCATGTATAATGTTACTGTCATGTTTTTTTTTGTTTATCTCAGAATAAAAGACAAAATGAAGATGATGATAATTGGTCATGTGAGTCATTTGATTTTCACTTTTGTTGTTCCTGCGACCAACCAGCAGCTAATACTGGCTGTGCATGAGGAGGTCTGTTCAGTTATATAGATATATTTACTATGGAAGTCCGATTAAATCCTTTCATATTGGGCTCAATACTTAAACTCAGAAGGCAGGTTATTATGTAGACCTAACTAAAGCTAACACATTGCTGTTTTGGAGATGTAAAACTGTCTACACATATAACAGGGTTATACAGACACGTATTTCTACTATTTGTTCCACCCCATTGATATCAATGAGGGGAGGCCACCTCATGTCTCCTTCCTCTCGTCCCTAAGTGATTGCTTGGTCTGTTTTGCAGCAATGTGTGCATTCTGTGTGTGTGTGTGTGTGTGTGTGTGTGTGTCTGTCCACACCCATATTCACCTGAGGCTGCTTATTTCCCTGTGTGCAGTAAGACTTCTCTGAAATCAACCACTCCCACGCAGATGTGCACGTGCGCGCGCGCACACACGCACACACGCACACACACACACACACACCTATCAGGAACTATAAAATCTCATATCGGTTATGTGACTCATGAGATTACACCACATCACATTATGGCTTCTAGTTGTAGGGTGTGTTTTTGTATATACTGTTGTATGTACTGTATTGTGTACTGAAGTTGGACTGAGTGAGGTGGCAGCTGTGTGTCTGTGTGTGTAATTGTACACAGTTATAACTCAGGTCAAAACAACTTGTGTAAGAAAAGCCTGTATTTTACTCTACACAAAAACACACACACACAGTTAATTATATATAGACAGGTCTGATTATAAAATACAGTAATGCAGTCATAACCATTGCTTACTGAGTGTGTGTGTGTCCGTGCAGAAATTGAGCGCTGCTGTAACTCACTGTTGAAACCCATTTGCTATTCTGCGCGCGTGTACGCACGCACGCACACGCACACACACACACACACACACACAGCTGCCATCTCACTCTCAGTTCACCTTCAGCACAGGACAGATAACACATACACAGCACACATATGCGTAAACACATAATCACACACACACACACACACACACACACATAATCACACACACACACACACACACACACACACACACACACACACACACACACACACACACAGCTGCCATCTCACTCTCAGTTCACCTTCAGCACAGGACAGATAACACATACACAGCACACATATGCGTAAACACATAATCACACACACACACACACACACACACACATAATCACACACACACACACACACACACACACACACACACACACACACACACACACACACACAGCTGCCATCTCACTCTCAGTTCACCTTCAGCACAGGACAGATAACACATACACAGCACACATATGCGTAAACACATAATCACACACACACACACACACACACACACACACACACACACACACACACACACACACACACACACACACACACTAACTTAATACCCTCCAGGGGAAGGAGGGCAGGTCAACTGTTGTTTTGAGTGGCATTTTCCTTTAAAGTCAACAGTTAACGAGGAGAATAAATTCAATACTCAAACACTAATTGAATCCTCGTGAAGCAGCAAATAACATTGGGAGATACTGGTGGTGGTGGTGGGGGGGGGGGGACGACTACAAATGGAGAGATGGGAGAAAGAGGAGGAAGAGAGGCGTGGATGGAGAAACAGGAGAGGAAGGAGGGATGACTGAAGAGGAGAAGAGAAACATGAAAGAGGTGGAAAACACGAGGAAGAAAAGAGTGCATGACACGAAGAGCAAGAGAGGGAGAGTGAGAGTGAAGGTATGTAGTGAGCGTGTCAGGATGGAGGGATAGATGCGAGCAGAGATGGAGGAGTGTGGAAGGTCGATGGCTTATAATGTCACCCCTGATAGAGCTGAGACAGAAATCAATAAGCTGTCTGTCTCCCTCCAGTAGAACGTAAAGGTTCCATGACGCTTCTGCAGGACGCCGACTTCATCCTGAGATGTGACATATTCCTTTAAATACGTTTCAATATATCTTTCTGTTATTATGCAGAAAGACTGAAGACATGATTGACAGCCGTCCCTTGGAAGGTTATGCATATTTAGTCGGCTCGGTTTCTTTCCTACTTTCAAAATCTTCAAACCCAACCTCTTGGAACAAGTTATAATAACTCGATTTTAACATCGCAGACCAAGATACTGCAGCGTAAAACAGGCCCGCACTGAAGGTGGGGTGATTTTCACATTACCTGCACTGGTCAGTGATTTTAATCCCATCCAGAGTGCACATCTGGCTAATATCGGCATTCACACTGTGGGTAGATTTGGGTATTTATTGGCTCCCGCATTTAAAAAAAAAAAACGCTTACACCTGCTAATTTTGGTGCAAAAGTGTTTAATACTGTGTGTAAAAACTACTCTACTACTCCAATGAGCTTTTATGAGTCTGTTGGAATCTGAAACCAAATTCTATGGCCCCTCCCTGACTGATGAGATAGGCAAGACTCCAAGGTCTATTTCGTATGCCATGCCTCCTGATTTATAATCACCATCTTTGAATTCTTTGCCTGGCAATGTTTTCAGAGTTTCACGATTGCTTTCAGAAAAAAAACAATCTGCTCTTGATCTGCTGTCGTCAGCCTTTATTGGAAGTGTGTTTGGCTCCCTGCGAAGCTGTGCATCTACACCGATAGTGAGGGCTGAGGAGTGACCGAGTATTTGGCCCCCGACAAACACTTCTCAACACACTGCGCTTCAACACAATTCAGTGCTTACTCAGAGTACTTAAGTTGGATATCTTATGGAAATTCATGTCACAATAATAATAAAATGTTCTATTTTTCCTTTAAATGGCTGCGTGGTTAATTCACAAAATGACCTATAATCTGCAGCAAGCCTCTGTGCCTTCATGTCTGCTGACTGATTCAGTGTGAGCTCTTCACAGGCGTGTTATGATGCCCTAAGGAGAGATTTATCTGAACAGCAACTCTCTACTTAATTAGACATGACTTCTCTGTGCGTGTGCATGTGTCTGTGTCTGTGTGTGTGTGTGTGTGTCTGTGTGTGTGTGTGT